>NC_139587.1:25036838-25116838 GCF_946808225.1 Silurus aristotelis | reverse complement strand
TTTTGTTGACAGATGTTTAG
Organism: Silurus aristotelis; assembly: GCF_946808225.1. Taxonomy (NCBI): domain Eukaryota; kingdom Metazoa; phylum Chordata; class Actinopteri; order Siluriformes; family Siluridae; genus Silurus; species Silurus aristotelis. The sequence continues at coordinate 25,116,818 of NC_139587.1, read as the reverse complement.
ACAATAATGACTGCACTGCTGTACGACCTGCACATTGACTACTGTAAAATATATCCAAGTGTCATTTCTATAGTGTATATATATATATATAGATAGATAGATATATAGATAGATAGATAGATAGATAGATAGATAGATAGATAGATAGATTGATTAGATAAAATTTTAATCAGATCAGATGATCACTTATACAAAAGGTCATGAAGGTATCAGAAGGTTGAGTTGATTTATTAGGTTTTAGGTATCTGACTTGACATCGATGCATCCATGTTTTAATGTTAAAATTGTGTGTGTGTATATATATATATATATATATATATATATATATATATATATATATATATATATATATATATATATATATATTGATTTTATATATATATATATAATTTGCTTACTTAATCATTTTTATCTTCTGTATATGTTCTGTTTTGCAGAAGGTAGAGATGTAAAGCTTCTCAAACATTTATATATATATATATATATATATATATATATATATATATATATATATATATATATATATATATATATATATATATAAATAAATGTTTGATATATATTTTTATAGAAATAAATGTACTGAATATGCGTCTATCAGTGAATCTAAACCGTCAGCTTGTTCCTGTCTGCCTCGTTAGCGCAGTAGGTAGCGCGTCAGTCTCATAATCTGAAGGTCGTGAGTTCGATCCTCACACGGGGCATGGAGTGTTTTTTTTTTTTTTAAGGCTGGTGGACGTTTTTGGCACATGACACACAAATCAGTTCAGCTTGATAAACCTGAGTTATTTAATGCATCAACTAATTATACACCTTAATAATGAAGAAGACGAATGTATATTAAAATGTGACAGGCAGCTGATCACCAGGGAATGAACTGAAGTAAGCAAGTATGTGAAGAAGAAGAAAAAAAAAAAGATGTGTAAATCATGATCACACTGAAGAAAAACCACATAGCTTTATAATCCTCTGGTTTGGAGTGATTTTAAGTATCACACAGGGCATGTTTTTTGTGTGTTTGTGTGTGTGTGTGTGTGTGGGGGGGGGGGTATATGTTTGGGGGGAGGGGGTATAAGTTGGTCATACAGTTTATATAAATATATTTGTCAATCAAATTAGATTAAACTTGAAAGTATAAAGTTGTTTCAGGCAATCAAATCTAATGGATATTCATTAACATAATTATCACAGGTAATCTGATACAGTGTGAAGGTCGTGAGTTTAAAGCTACCAAAGGTTTAACGCTGTTATACCGCTAAGAAACTCTGGGTGATGCTTTAGAACATGTGTGAAGGTGATGAACGTAATAAATGATTTTTAATAAATATTGGACTACAGACGCTCCCCACTTTACAAATCAGTTCTCAAGGTGAAATTTGTTCGTAGTCGAAAAAATTCAAAGCGGAGGAGAGCCATCGCGAGCTAGTCGTCGATCGTAATTCGATTTGTTTGAGTCTATTTTATTGTTTATTTGATAGAATTTTTAAGCTCTTATATCATTAGGAGATTTGCATAGTCAATAACGAACAAAGTAACAACTTACGAACAAATTTACTCGTTCGTAAGGTGGGTCGCGTCTGTACGCTAAAACGTTTATTTTTATTTTTTTATATACGTATTAACTTATTAGCTACCTAATACCCTTTAAATGATTAAAAGAAAAGGCTGACTTTAAATGTTGCTATAAGCAATGTAAAATTAGTTAACTTTTTCTTTATTTTTTTAGATTCAGGTTTTTATTTCCGACTCTCATACATGCTTACTTGTTATTTCTTATATATTTCTTATTATTTCCCTGTAGATGTTAATCCTTTCTGCAATGCGTGTTGCAGACGCGTGTTGGATTTTGAAAAGGTGAAGCTTCTCCCACAGAAGAAGGTCTAAGCAGTTAAGGTAAGTCTCTGAGATTGTTGATTTCCTGCCAGAGACATTCAGCCAATAAATTCCTATAAACACGTTTTTTACATTCTCTGTTCGCACAGTAGTAGTTTGACAATATTGTAATTCAAAACCATACATTTATACTGTATTAATGCTCTTGTTTCTATAGTAACGTGATTCTGGAGGATCAATATGGCAGAAAGCTCCCTAATCTAATCTAATCTAATCCTTATAATAAACAGATTTAAATGTGTTGTTAAAGAAAGGAAAAGGGTGGAGTTATTCATATGATAATGTTTTCTGTAAGATGATGCGACTGTTAATTATCAATATCGATATGCACGACACGAGGACGGTCTCAATTCTACAAATTACGCATCACGTAGGTCTCATGTACAATCAGTAAAGCACTGAATGTGTCAATATTATACTGTTAATAATATAGTCATATAAAAATGCTTAGTTGTATCCTTAATCATACTGTGTTGTGGTTCTTGGCATAATCTACTAAACGTAGAACATTGGCAAATGATGTTTTATTCACACACAGTTGTAAAGTATCTGCAGTGTAATGTGGTGTTGATGGTGTGCTGAGAGGTTCTGAGGTAGCAGTCGTATGTCAGAGCGGTCAGTGTCCCCATACACACACACACTCAATTCGACCTGGACATACAAAAGTATGACCACTGCCAGTCACTGCACCCAGTTATAAAATAGTTCACCAAAGGTAATGCAGACCATCATCCTGTAGGCAGGGGAATTATCCCATTTTATGGATGGTGTCCTTTTAATTTTGCCTTTCATGGCTTATAAAATTGTTTAATATCTGCTGAAGTGAATCAGTGAAGAAGCAAATAAAGACATCGCCCCCCCAGGTCATTTGGGATAGTAGCAAATTCTAACGGGATCATTTCATTCCCGCACATGATTGATAACGGCACCGGCTAAATGGACAAAAGCATCTCTTCTATTAAAGCGTCAGGCAAAGTGAAGACCTCCCACTTCCCAATACAGGAATGGTGAGGGTACAGGGGACCAACCACAGGTCAGATTAAATAACTTGTATAATTCCACACCAATGACATTGCAATCTGTCCACTCGGTTTTATAGCTCTCACCCCTATTATGATCTTGCCCTGGCATCATTTTTACCTTGATGGGTTAGAGCTGTTCATCCAAATCGGTGCCAGGGCTGCTCAATGCACACGTTTGAACGATAGAACTGATTTTTGTCTTCGTTTTTTTTTTTTTTTTTTTTTTTTGCACAATGATCTCGCAGGTAATATCTTCAGCATCCAATGGAGTTCAGCTCTGGCAATGAGACACATCATCTTGGGTCTGTGGTGGGTAAAGAAAAGCAACTATTATATACACAAAATTGGCATAATTTTTGAAATTGTAATGTCCTTTTTTAAAAAATAAAATATTTCTTTAATTTAGACTGAACATGATAATTATGAACTGAAGTCGTCAGATGTTCCCGAATCGGACAGTGGAATCATTTCAGTACAGCTTCTTGAATTTAAGACAAGTCTCCTCGAAGCAGTGGAGGAATTGCATATTTACAGGGTATGGACCACCAGTCCTTACAGTATGTTCTTTTCTTTTAAATCATTATCAATGAAATTGGTATTTGGACATTAGTTCCTTGTAGTGACTCAGTGCATGGATACTATAAAGCGCTGGTTTTGTTCTCTACTAAAATATTACAGTTTTTTATTTTTTGTACATTCCTGTGCAATGCCATAAATGTCCTCATATTTAAGCTTGGAATTCCGACAGTGGTCTTCAATTATTGTTATAGTTATATAACAGCTCTATTCGGTTACATCCGGATAGACTAGAAAGATGTAATTTTGTTTCGTGGGGGTGTTATGGGTTTTTGAGCGAGGACGATGGCAAACACACTTTCATCCATTTGTACATCAGTGCATTTACATCAGCATGGGGTCATGCAAGCAGGACCTGCTACCTTCATGTCTTCGTGCTTGTAAAACTGTTTCCCTCAAGCAAGCACTTAAACGCTGACACTGTACACGTAAAGGTTGTAGGACCAAAACTAAGCATTGGATCGTTCTTCTTTTTATTGTTATTATCCTGCTGTTGGGGAACAAAGGCATTAAATCAGTCCGCTCCTCAGGCATGCCATTAAACTAACACTTTGTAGTTCCCTGGTTTATTGGGCTGAAGGTTAAGGCAGAGGACGGCTGTCAGGTTCATCTTACTCAGCTGTATAACATCGTGCATCTTCTAATGTACATGAAGTACTTTTTTTTTTTTTTTAATCACAAATATGAGTGAAAATTCAGCTTGGACCGTTAAGACTATGGGATGAATAATATGGCAGGAGTTTATCTAAGTTTAAACAAATTTGTTTTTCGAATTGTCCTAAGAATTTTGTACTTTTTGTTTTTTTATTACTTGGTTTGTAGTATTTGGTTTTATAATCCATTTGATATCGTTTCAGCTTATAAATCAGCTCTTCTCCTCTTCTCTTTCCTTATTCCAATTACCAAATTTAATGTTTTTTTTTTTTTTTTTTTTTTTTCTTACCCTGGTTAAAATCTCTAGCGAATTTATTGTTTACCTTGTGTGCATTTCCAAGTATGTGCTATGTCTGTAACACACTTTAATGGGAACATATAAATAAACTCCTACGTACGTATAAAAAGTGACCGTGTAGAAAGCCGCTGACTTTTACCTTTCCTGTAGGAGGATGAGGAAGTCTTTGTGCTAATATCTACTCTTTAATGCACCGCTGGTTTCCCGAACATGCCGCGCAAGCCATTAAAATGTGATTTGTGTATATCTTGTTTCTTTCTTTCTTTCTTTCTTTCTTTCTTTCTTTCTTTCTTTCTTTCTTTCTTTCTTTCTTTCTTTCTTTCTTTCTTTCTTTTTTTTAAATACAAGTTTGTGTGTAGCTCAAAATCGACTGTAAATATCTGCATATAATCGAGTCGCAAAAGGGATTTAAACTGAGCGTGAACAATTTACATCCAGGATGCTGAGACCCGTCACGAGGCTCAGATCTGCAAACTCGTCCTGGAGAAGCAAGAACTAGAGTGGCAGAAGGTGTGTCTTTCAGCAAGATATATATATATATATATATATATATATATATATATATATATATTTTTTTTTTTTTGTTATTTGTATGATTTCTAATGTTTTGCACATTTTTTTTAGGAGTCTTTGCAAAATCAGATCAACAAGATGACGAATGAACATTCAGAATCGCTCGCTGCCGTTAAAAAACAGGTCTATATTTATTTCTTTATTCGAAAGTATCGGCGGATGTTAAGGATGTACTAAACACTAGATACAACTTTAAGTTTCAGGCTCAGATCCGAGTCGTAGAAGGAGAGAAGGTAACATTTTGTTTGTGTTTTCTAATGTCTGTGCTAATATGCATATTAGTATCCTGTTATTTGTAAATGTGACTAATGGTATGCTAATGAATTCGAAAGGGGAAACACCAACTCTGTGCTGAGTTAAAGGACAAAGAGATCACCAGCCTGAAGGAAGAGTTAAAGTTGCTGCAGGTACGTGTGTGTGTGTGTGTGTGTGTGTGTGTGTGTGTGTGTGTGTGTGTGTGTGTGTGTGTGTGCAGCAGCACACATTGTTTCCTACAGCAAAAACGTCTTTATTGGGGAAGCCATCAGTGGGAAAATTCATCTCCTGGCTGACCTTTTCGAATGGGGGTCTGTGTAGGTCTGTTTGCTGGTTGTCAGACAAATGACTGTTTGCGATGGATACAGACGTCTAATTCTCAGCACAATTTCTTTTGAAGCATCTGATGGAGCGATAATGATGTTTGTTAAATACCGACTAAGGTGTTAGCAGTGCTTCTGAAACTGTACTGGATCAATGAACATGTTCTTCCAAAGGATTTTTCTCTCAGTTGGTGATGGTGCTGGTGAAGAAAAGATCCTGTTTGTTTGTTTGTTTGCCCCCTCCCCCTCTCCCCCAAGGCTCCAGTTGTTTAGTTTGGGTGAGTCTGTGTCCTTGATATGCTCGATAGAAGATATTCAAGTCAAAATGTAAATAATCTCAGATTTTTATGTTCTTGTCCAACGAATTTGGATCCTGATGTGGTTTTGCTTTGTTGCTGCTCATCCACCTGAAGCTTTATTGCGTCGCATTTTCTAAACTGGTTTTCTGCTCACCATGGTTGTAAAGACCACTTATTTGAGTTGCCATTGACTTCCTGTTAGTTCAGATCGGTTTTGTCATTCTCCTGCTTGTTTTTGTGTGAATGTTAATTTAAGTTGTTTGAGATGTCAGAAGGCACATAAGAACTCTTTTAACAAACTTTTTTTGATTTATTTTACTACTGTTTTACAGTTGTTCAAGTACAGTTTGGAGAAGAAATTAAGCGAGCTGGTAAGAGTTTACAATTATATAAATTGCCGACAGAGGCGAGTGGGAGAGGGAGAAATTAAAGAGGAGGTTCTGGGGAGGAGAGAGTGACTCATCACAAGTAACGGATAGGGAGTGTGTGTGACACTTGAGCTGCCAGTGCAGCAGAGAAAATACCACCATTAAAATATTTTATATCGGAGCTTCGCTCTGTTTAACCTTTAAAGTGACAGAGAGAAAATCTGTTTGATACAGACAATCAGAAAGTAACGACAGAAAGAGAGAGGGGGGAGTTTCATAAAAGTCCCTCAGGCATGTGTAAAAATGAAAACCTAATCTGGCAGGGAGAACATATCCTCAGCCAAGATGTTAAACAAAGTCTTCAAGGTCTTCTGCCCCTGGAAGAAAAAAAAAAAAGAAAAATCCCCAAGCATGGCCCTCAATGATTAAGATCCTTTATAAATCCCTTTTTGAAATAAAGACAGACGAGAAAGATCCCGGCCTCGATCTGGGATGCTTTTAAGCTGAGGTTATGTTTGTGAAATTGTGGAGGAATTTCACCAAAAGGGGGCGTTATCGTGCAAAATCTTTCCAGGAGCAAAAGGTGCAGCTGCAGATGCAGGTGAAGGACAGCCATCTAAATCAGCTGGGAGAGGTGGAGAAGCGCTTCAGGATGATATCGAAACAGTTTGCTGTGGTCAGACAGGGCCATGAGAAACTGGAGCAAAATGGTAGGCTAGATTCTATGGAATAGCAGTAGATTCGAATGCCGCCTGAATGCGACCCAACTCAAAATGTTACTCTAAACAAATGTTTTATTTAATGCCTCAGTTGGATGCATTGAGTAATTTTCCCACTAGTTTTTTTTTTTTTACATTTTTATATTTCTACACATTTTCTGGTCATATTTCTATTGTTGTGTAGGTTTCTAAAGCAACTAGAGACTTAATTTGAATCCTATATTATAGAATAAAACAAATGAGTGAATGTAGGCCATGGGGGGAGCAGTTTTTTTTTTCCGGAACTGAGCGTTTTCTAGTTCTAGTCAAGTTATTTTCTTTTGAAAAAAAATGTTAGCTCTCTAGACTGAGTTTTATAGGTGCATTTTATAAGATATAATGTTTATATCTTGAATTCCATTTAATTGGCTTGCATTCTGCAACAGAAAATCTCCAGGCTGAAATTCTTGTCTGCTTATTTTATTGAAGAGACTACATCCTAGATTAGACTGGTTATTTTATAAAAAGTCTGCACTGGATATAGTGAGATTCTGCATATTACAGACAACTGTTCCTGTCCGAATGTTTAAATAAGAGTTTATGTTGAGTGGATGGTACAATAAACATTATTATCTGCTTGTTCCAAACAGCAGTATCAGTATTTATGTAAAGCAGTCATGGTTTTTAAGGGAACCATTAGTTTGTGTAAGATTTCTCCTGTACACACTGTATGGTTTGTGTCAGTAGGTTTCTCATTAGTGCAGTCGAAAAAAATGCTACTGAATGCCATCTGACATCTTTCGGTTTTGTTTATTTTTTTTTTTTTACAAATTACAAGTCGAAGAAGGAATGAGGATTAACAAGAAACTTGTATCCATCAACAAAAAACAAGAATCTAAAATTGCTGTCCTGAAACAGGTAATGCTTATTTAAAATGGTGAATACAATTTCGTTTTGCTAGTTTGTTTCTAGAACGAATTTCTTTTCTACGAATTTAGAAGGCGGAGAGGCTTAACAGTGAGCTGGTGAAATGCAAAGTTGTGTCTGTCAGCAGATCTGGAGAAGAAGGTTGTTCTTACCTGCTCAAAGACCAACAATTGCAGGAGCTTCAACAAAGGCTGACTGTGGTTTGTTTTGTTTTTAAATGAAGAATTGCCTAAAATTACCAACATATATATACAGTGAGAAAGAAAGATGTGGGAATCACTGCTGAGCTGGGCCACTTGTTTGTTTGTAGGAAATTGAACTGAATAAGAGGCTCCAAAATGAAATGGCAGCAGAAAGAGCAGAGAAGCAGGTAGGTTTATTAGCGCTGAAGTGTTGGCTACTGTTTTTTCAGGTGCAACATTTCAAAGGTATAGAAAAAAATCATCATTTAAGTCCTGGCAAAAAAAAAAAAAAAATACAATTTGTTTTACTCGTATAGGTTGCAGTATTTTATTCTGCTAAAAAATGCCGTTGTAACATTTCACAGTAATCCTGGTCTTAAGCCGGTAATACATCTCACTCAGTAGGCTGTGTGTGTGTGTGTGTGTGTGTGTGTGTGTGTGTGTGTCAGGAGTTTATGAACTCCCTTCAGCATGCCCAGTGGCTGCTGCAGACTCAGACGCAGGCTGTGAGTCGAATTGAGCAGCAGCTCCTCATACACACAGAGGAGTACCAGGTTAGTCTGTAATGTAACATCACTTTGTAATCATCCACCTTGTAAGTAAGAGTGGGTTTGGTTCGCTAGCTGTTATCCACATTTTCCTAATTTTGCTGTTTTCAAATGTATATATTCTCCTTCAAGTCTGGTAACATCTGTCTATCATAACACACCGTTCCAAAACTTTCAAGTGAAATGACCTCAAGTGATATATAAATTTTATTCTTATATGGGTGTTCTACAAAACACAAACATTTTAGCCAAAATGTCACAGACAAGATTTCATGAATGGGTAAGTAAATAAAGGAAATACTAATTCTAATTCCGAGTGATTTCACTTTTATTTGATACAAGCCCATACTGTAGCACTACTGCTTATGTATATGCCGTCTGCGGCAGTATTACATTATTATAAGTTAATTTGACAGAATAATTAGAATAATTTGCCTCCTCTCTACAGGAAAGATATATATCCTATATAATTGTGGGCCGGTTTGTGAAGAAAAAAAAAAAACAACAACATATGGCTGGAAAAGTTCTAATACTTTTGTCTATGTAGCATGCATCCAAATCCACATAAAAACAGCATGTCATTCTTTTGAGCAAGTAACGTGGAGGATCTGGATTGATTTTGCATTGAGGAGCAATCTTAGATGCGTTCTTCAATCTCCAATTTTCTCCAAAGCACCACAGAAGAAGATTAAATACATTTCCACACTGTACACAAAGTGTCAGTGTTAGATTTCATAAGCTTTTGACTAATAACGCAAACAGGAAATGATTCTGATTACACACTTTTTGTACACTTAAAGGCGTTGTGTACAGCAAATAAACATTTTGCCTCAAGACAACGACCATTGTCCCCATGCCAAAGTCTACTGTCTCCTGCCTCAATGACTGTCGTCTCCTCGCCCTCACACCCATCATAATGAAGTGCTTTGAAAGGCTGGTTATGAGGCACATCAAGACCCAGCTACCACCCTTACTGGACCCCATGCAGTTTGTGTATCATCCAAACTGTTCCATGGACGATGCCTTCGCCATAACCTTCAACCACATGGAAAATATGGACACATTTGTACGAATGCTGTTATAGATGCTGTTCATAGACTTCAGTTCAGCATTCAACACTACCATGCAAATGAATTCCTCAGACTGGAAGATCTCAGTCAGTCCGAATTGGGAACAACATCTCCAGCACCACCACACTGAGAAATGGGACCCCTCAGGGCTGTGTGCTCAGCCCACTGCTGCTCACTCTGCTGACTCACGACTGTGTAGCAATGTACAGCACATACCTTATTATCAAGTTCGCCGATGACACGAACGTGGTGGGTCTCATCAGCAGGAACGGCGAGTCAACATACAGAGAGGAGGTACAACAGCTAATTAACTGTCTCCAAAGAGATGGTTGTTAACTTTAGGAGAGCACAGAGCAGCCATTCTCCACTAAACATCGATTAATCCTAGGTGGAGATCGGCAAGCGCACCAAATTCCTTGGTGTTCATCTGGTGGAGAACCTCAACTGGTCACTCAACACCAGTTTCATCATAAAGAAACCCCAGCAGCACTTCCTAAAAATGCTAAAAAAAAGTGTTACAACCAAACAGACACTCAATACTCAATTAAAAAACACCACCCATATTATATTATGATCATATCGCACTGTTCACATGCTGTTTTTGCACATTGTACTGTGTAACATATACAGTGTTTACTGGTTGACATATACAGTGTTTACTGGTCGATATTTTGTGTTTTGTGTATTTGTCCCACACTGTTCCTGTATTGTGTGCTTGCACTGTCTTCGAGTGTTCGCTTTCGGTTGCACACGATGCACTTAATTTGGCGAGGACACTCACTTTTGTCCTCTAGCTCTGTGTTCTGTTATGTAGCTCTATGTTGGGTGATGTCTCTCTATGTTGTATGTAGCACCAGGGTTGAAATGACAATAAAAGCTTCTTGACTTGACTTGAATAGAATAACTACTAAATACTACGCATGGAAACCAATTGATCTTCATTTAGAAATATTCTGTCCATTTCCTAAATGTATATAAAAAAAAAAAAAAAAATTGCTGTTGTTTTTGTTTAAAATGGTTACGGTTCGAATAAAGCCAAGATAAAAAAATAAATGATGCCTCATAAACACGAGCGAGCGTGCCGTAAATCACATTCAGGAAGTACGACTTGCAACTCAATAATGGTAAGCATGTTTATTGTCCATTTACAGACCTCTGCTGTTTTATAGACTCCATGCCTCCATTTAATTCCCATATTTATTCATTGATTAAAACCATTATTAACGTGACAAAACCCCGCTGATTTGTATGATCATGCCTGTCTGTTTAGAACCCTCGGTCCGGGTTGAATAAACGCATAAAAATTTACTATTGCATTAAAGATTTTCCGGGCGATTAATTTCATTGCAGGTCCTTAAACGAGAACATGAAATGGTCCGAGAGAGGAGTAAAAAGAAAGAGGACAGGCTTGTGCACTTGATCAATGACTACAAACATTCCAAAATCACTTTGGAACAAGAGGTAGTTCTGCAAAAATGCTTTAAAAAGGATCGATTCTGATTAAAACATTGATTTCGATGAATAAAAAGGGATCCATTTTTGCATGGGACAAAATACTGGAAAAGAATGATGGGTTTTGATTTTGTAATGTTGTCAAATAGAAGCAGGCAATGCATGGAAAGGTGCAGGCAAATCAGGAAGAGCTGAAAGCTGTTAAAAAGGCATACGATCATCTCCATGAGAAACACCAGCGACTGTCTTTTTGTATGATGCATCAAGCAGGACACATTTACGGCTTAGAGGTAGGAATGTGATTTATCAAACACATTTTTAGTTTTTAGAATATTTATGGTTCTTCAAGTACCGATGTTAAAACAGTTACTCATATGTTTATATATTAATGCTGAACACAAAAGCTGTCATTTTGTAGAACGATATACTTGTATAGTGAACGGTCAAAGAGTTCACGATTCACGTTTTTTATTAGCGGTTATGACAATAGTGTCATTCGAAACCAGAGATTTATACTGTATTAATGCTCTTGTTTCTGTAGTAACATCTGATTTAGGAGGACCTGTAGGGCGGAAGCTTCCTTATCTAATCTAATCTTATCTTATCTTCATAATAAACATCTAAAAGTTGTTGTTTGTCAAAGGGGGAAAAAAATAACGTGTTCAGTAGTGCTTTGTACGTTTTTTTTCCCCTCCAGAACTGGAGAGTCTTTAGGACAGACTTTCGGGATGATTTTCTTGCTTACGTGACATTTATTTTGCCTCTTGAACTTAAAGCAATTCTGATGAGGGAAATTTTTCTTTTATATTCTGCTATGACGTAAGCAATAACAGGAACTAGCTTTGTCTTGACGTTTTACAACATTATATGTACAAAGAAAGGTGTGTTGTTTACCCCAGAAAATGATCATTGTTGGCAAGTTGCCAAAAGTGAGATAAGTCAAATTAACTTTGCTTCATTTTGCTTGTGTAACTGGGGAGTATGACTTTAACTTGTACAGTCTCAATATAATATGGACTGTCGATTACACTTTTTCCAGGATGGCTCTAAGGATGATTTTGACATCCAGACACACTCTTCTACCAGCTTAAACTGTTATTTGGATCTGGACAAGGATACGTCTTTAGATAGAGAATCCCATCAAGCCGGTTCTCAAAATTACTGTGAGCAAATGAGACATTGCAAAGAAGACGAAGACATTCCAGGTGAGAGGAATGCAAGCTTCTGTTCTCCAGCCAAGCCGGGCGCCGTTAAAACTAATATTTTTGCACAGAATGATGTGATGTGGTGGGGAGTTGGGTTTCTGGGTTGACAGAATATCTTTTATCAAGAAAGCTTACCTGCACTTTTCATTTTGCGATCCGTAATGATGCATGAATTTAATTTCCTCGTGCAGATGAAAGGACTGCCGAGTGCAAAGAAGCAGCAACAGGCAGAGAAAACGATGAGCTTAACGTTCGTTCACAGATGGATCGAACAACCCTGGCGCTTCCACCTTCAGAAGGCCTTGATGCTTTGGCTCCAGATCAATCAGAGACAAGTGAGAGAGTGAATGGAACTAATGTGACAAATCAGCAGATAGATCCAGCTGTCAAACAAGACGCTAGTGTCAGTGAAAGCGCACCGGTGCTCTGCGTGGATGATAATGGTAACCCTCCAGTGCAAAGTTACACAGAAAGCTGTCTCTCTAAGCTATCAGAACCCCAAACCAGGTCTGTTTATGGTGTGACGAGTGACCCGGTGGTGTCTGAACCCAGGGTTACGCCAGCAGAGAAGAGTCTGTGTGTCTATAAAACACAAGAGCACCAGACACCAGATAAACACACACCCGAGACATCTCACAACGTTGCCTTGATAGGAGTTGAGCTTCAGACTGCAGCACCTGAGATAAATAAGTCTCCATGTGCCCCAGCAAATAGTGATATCATTCCTTGTGTAGAGGATTCAGTCATTAATGGTGAACAAGATATAGGACCAACATATGCACATAATAAGAGTCCTAGAAAGTATGAACAATTAGGTGTCGCTCATTCAGTTCAACAGCAAATCATTCCTCAGGAGACTGACTCTTCTAATGAAGGAATCTCTTTAGTACCCTGTGCTGCCTCAATTTCTGACACACTTTTTAGTGAACTACAAGAACTACCAGGAAGCCTTGAACAACAGGACACTTTGGAAGATATAAACCATATCAGAGTTATTAAGGCAAAATGTATCCCAGAAGCAGAGTTGAATGCTATTTCCCACACTGCTGAATCGTCCTCTAAAAGCACAGCTCAAGATGGAAATAAAACAGATGATATCTGTACTTCTGCTTTATCTGCACAGAGCAATGAGCAAAACGCGGAAACATCTCCAGATCCCCAGATCTCAAACCCCCAGGACGATTCTGTGTTCAACGATACAAAACAAAGTGAACAGCCAAATAATGCAAAAGAACAAATTACTGGAATAAATCCAGATCTCAAGGAAGAAAGCAAACATTTTGAATCATCTCTTGAGTTGGACGTGCCTATGAAAGAATCGTTCATGAAAGAGCAGTTGAGTGGCTCACAAAGTGTGACAATGGTGCAACCAAACAAATCCTCAGCACCTTCAAGAGTGTTACATTCTGATCAGAAATCCGAGTTGCCCCCTGGTTTTCAGGACCTTCTCAGATCAATGAGTACACCTGTATTTCCAAAGTCCACACTAAGAAACAGAGGTAGGTTGTATAAGAATAAGTCATTAAAACGGATTTGTTTTCAGGATGTGTGAATAGTAATGTGCTTCATGTTTTTCAGGTGAACCTTTTGACAAGGCAAATGTTTCATATACGTGTTCTAATCGAAAAAACGATCACTACAGAGAATGGAATGCGATAAAAGAGACATTTTCTGAAATCTCAACTGAAAAGGTAATTTTTTCAAACATGCTTAGAGGAGATGTCCATGGTAAATTACATGCAATTATATTAGAATTATATATATATATATATATATATATATATATATATATATATATATATATATATATATATATATATATATATATACACTTCATAATGTACTTGCATGTAATGTAAAATGGACATCTCCATGCATGTGTGGGTGTGTTTTTTCTTTTCTTTTCTTTTCTTTACATTTACATTTAAGTAAAAACAAGTACAAGTAAGTATATACAGTCCAAGATCTGTAATCTGTGGTACATACTAAAGGAGCAATATTCATCAGATATGACAGAAGTAGCCGTAGATGATTCAATCCATACTTTTGGACTATAAACTGTACATGTTGGTAAAGATTGTGTCACAGGCTTTTGGAGAGAATGGAAAAACCCATCAGGAGCAAACTTCCATCTATTGCCATAGTGGCGAATTTGCTGTTGTGTGGCAACAGATGGTTCAACAGGTGTGTACACTGGGAGCAGCTGAAACACTGAAATATTCGCCATTATACACCCAGTCAGTTGGGTGTAATGTCCAACCACTGTTGGAATTCTGACCAGATTTGCTCTCTTATTAGGCGGAACGATTGCGTAACCAGGGTTTGAGGAAGAAATGACTGATACTTGATGATATTGTTTTTGTTTACACAGCTTTAACATGTCAGCGGTTGTTTTTGTGTAGGAGTGTAAATAGATGATTGGACTGGACTAAGAGGGTAGAGGGTAGTGTGACTGTAGATGATGATCTCAGGTTATTGCAGTTATCGAGTTTGAAAGTTTATTGAGAGTTTTGCATGTTCTCACCATGGGATTTCTCCAGCTTCCTTGTTACACATACATGATAAAAGATCGGTTGCTTAAGCAAGATTGGTGCCATGTACACGACTGACTTTTGGTCTCTCACTCTTTTGGTGGGATAGATCCTGGCTCCATTATGACCATCATGGATACTAAACGCTCATCAGGTTTTGTCTCAATTATTTATTCTTTTATCTATCTGGATTAAAGCTCTCCTCTGTAGTCCAATATTCAGAGCAGATCAGCGGTTCGTGACGGGCAAAATGTTTAACACTTTTATCCCGAGACATCGGGTGCTTTTGGTGCCGTGAAGCATAGCATCGGCTTAAGCGCCACATGGATGAGCAAAGTGAAGTTTCCACAGTGGACCCTCGTACTCCTACTCCCACTAGTTTCGAGGTTCTCTATAAGAACTAATTTATAGCTTCATGTTAAATACGATATGGACTTTCATCTCTGAACACCGGTGTGTTGGGGCTATTGGACTGTAGTATGGACAGTATGAGTTCCTCATACCATCTCAGGATGTTTTTTCTTGCTGCTGTTGCCATTGGCTTGCTCATCATGGATAAACAGTTATATGAAACAAACTTAAAAGCAGTATACTTGGGCATGTGTAAAGCTGCTTTGAGACAGTGTCCACTGTAAAAAAAAAAAGCGTTATACAAATATAAAGGAATGAATGGAATTCTATAAAACCTTTCAAGATAAAATTTTTAGCAGCAGTAGGAGCAGCTGACAAGATCTTCATTTGACAAACAGTTCCAAAGCAAAATCATCACGCAAAGAAAAAAGGCAGTGGGTCCCTTTGGATCTGAGTCTAGATCTCCAAAACTCCACTCCTAACGCATTTCAAACAGAGAACCAGAAAGACTTTACTTGAAGACAGTCCCAAAACGTACGCTTCTACATGCCTTGATTTGTACTGCTACACAAGGGACAAAACGGGTCCTTAGTTACCTTCTATACAAAAACAGGAAGTGGCATACACCATATATATAAATTCATATTAGATTATTTGATGAGCCAGGTTCTTTGTGGAAGCAAAGCAACTATCCCAAACAGTTTATCAATCGATCATGGTGTCAAACCCAAACCTTGATAAATATTAGTATATTGTCGTAACAGAAGTGATTCATAGATTATACTGTAGATTAACCATCCAGAAACTATCCTGGGACAAAAATATTATACTAACTAAGTTTGATTGGAAACAACAGAAAAGTCATGGACTATAAATCAGTAATGTGTCTGAAAGGAGATGCTGTGTGGAGCAAACCAGAGAGTTCATGACATCGAATCCGTCTGTATCTTACGTTTTAGAAAATCTATCTGTATCATCTTCTCTGAAGTAGTCTGTCTACTGTGAAGACAACTTTCTTTTCTTTTTTTAGAATCGCACCATGCATTTTTCTTTTTTTATTATTATAATTTTAGACCAAAAGCCCTTGCACTTAAGAGAGGGGAGAAGAGCAAGAGAGATATTATGGATATGCATGATTGAAATATATGACTTTCCTAAGCTGCTTTTCAAGTTTCTGCCTCGGCGTTGAACTTTTACTGCGGGTTTTAAAGCCGTTTTACCGTTGAAGGTCATTCAAGCGTTTATTATATTTGTGTTTTTACTATAAATTTGCTGCTGAATTACAGCCTGACTACTTCTCTCTACCTCCAGTACTTACTGTCTCATACTTTATTAGAGCCAGGTGCTATACTGTCTAGAGAGGGTAACATGAATGCTCTTTATCCTTGGTATTACAAAGGGTGGGCTTTTGCCAGTTTTATCAGTGATTGCTCATGTCAAGTCAATTTGAAAGAGCAGGAAAAAAATCCAATATAATTATGTTTTGTCAGGACTGGCAGTATATCATGTCTATAGCATAATACAGTAAACCGAGCATCAGAATAAAAATAAATAAATAAAAAAAACCCATCTATAACGCTAAACTGAAAAAGTGCAAAATTTATGCTAAATTAATTCTCAGACCAGAATTATATAAATTCAATGTATTACACTTTTATATCTGCTTTTGTTTCTCTATACAGGAGAGCAGATTTCCCATCTTGTTCAGTTCAGCTCAGCCGGGCAGTACAGCGGCATGCTCTGGGGGTAATGGGCTGAGACAGAACTGCACTGTTACTCCCCCTCCCAGGCGGCACAGCTTGGGAAAAGTGTCTCGGCCCGTGTGCGAGGAAAGAACGCCCACGCCTCTTGAGAATGAGGACCATCAGAAGTGTGACATCAGGGCCCAGATCGCCAGAATTGAACAGTTCCTCTCTTCTGAAAGTTTCAGGCCGCAAAAAAGACGTAGGGTGGATGAGTTGGAGCTTTAAAAGGCTTTAAAATCAGTTATCTATATTATATTGGCATTAGAGTTGCTGTAGAGTTCGAGGGGTTTTTGTTTATTTATTTCGCATTTAAGTGAAGTGTTTGAGACTTTTGTTATACGTTTTAAAACGATAATTTTTCAAGCAGATTGTATAATTGTTTAAATTGTGCTTATTTATTTATTTTTATTTTTATATGAAGCCTGTTTAACTCAAACGCATTTTAATCTTCGCTCCATGCTCCACATAAAGCATGTTAATTACAGTTTTAAAGCCAATTAACACTAATTACTCCCTGGATGGCCCGTCTTTTCCTCTGAGGACATTTTAATTTGCAGAGCACAAACTGCGGCCAACTATAACTTGTGTTAATTAAAACATTTGAGTAACGGGAATCAATTAATGCACATTAACCCAAATTAGCAAATGCAAATTATTCTCTCATTAAGTTAATGTTCTCAATAAAAAAGGTTGTTTAGAATATATGGACACGTGTTAGGCCGATACAGATGACAAAATGTGTTGCTGCTGCTGGACAAGTAGAGAGTTTATGTTGTAGAACAATCAGCAGATGTTAATGAGCTCCTCAGGCAACCTGAATATCTGCGAAACTAAAAAGCGGCATTGTAATATTTGTATTTTCGATTTTTTTTTTTTAGGTTTTATTTGGAGTGTGTGTGTGTGTTAGTGTGTTTGTTTTTTACTCATATGTTCCACAGAACACGAAGCTGATGCCCGCATTTCATTCTGTTTTATTGTTAGATAAATCAGTTTTTTTTTCTTTTTTTAAATTAAAGCAGGTGAAAGAGCTTAACAAAACCATTCTCCATAGAAGAAATAAAATCACACTGCAGAAAGACAATGCGCACCTCCTGAGGATGGCTCAAGGTCCCTCTCAGGTCTGGCTTAATACACTTACTCATTATTAATATGTCAAAATGTTAATGTCCTCATAAAGAAATCTGATGTGTTTGGAGTGTCTGTGCCAGCAGTGCTGACCCTTATCCTTAAAGGGAGTAAGCAATATGGAAAGCGTAATTTTAATACACAATCTGGAATATGAAGTGGCGGTCCTTCGAAACAGTCAATTACACTTGAGCGCGGGAGGGACCCCGGTGTTAATTACTAGTCGCTTTTATATAGAGTGTAAATAAAGAGCTTGCTGACATTCACATTCCATCACTGTGTCCTGACTGCCACAGCAAATTAGCCTGGCCCCTATGGGCTCCACGGGACCCTGAGCATTCATTTAACACTAGAATAACACTCACGGCAAACGAGGAAGCAGAGCCCGGCTACACGGGTCAGGCTCGTGAAGATGCTGATAAGTTTCACGTCGAAAGCTTTGAATTTATTTTTCTCGGCTGTGAAGAAAAATGTAGAGTATCGGGTAATTTTCAGAGAGAATTTGTTTGTTCACTTTAAGGTGACATTTAAATGACTTACAGAGACATAAACAATATTAACGCCAGATAGTATTTAGGGAATTTTTATACAACATTTGTTCAGAATTGCAGCACGAAATCCTCAAATGAGTTTGATCAAATAGACATGAGTGCATATCAGGGTCATAATAGCATGTCTAAACAATTGCTCAAAGATACTGAGCAATTGTTAACTACCTTATATATTTTTTCTTCAAATCTGTCTGCATGGAGGAGGACACTCTTGTGTTGTGAATCACCTCCGCTTTAGCCTTCTCATCTTACCTCTCACTGAGAGACGAGAAGATAATCCCTGCATGCCCAGCTCTGTCAAAGGTCACCACAGTTTAAAGTTCACTATCCACATCATTTGTATGGCCCTAAATTAGCCCCAACCTGTAGTTCGGACTCTTCCCCACTCTCTTTCACTTTTAACTGGCTATTCATCATATCATCGCTTTGCACATCCTTCCAGCGAGAAACATGAAACGTGAACAATACTCAGCGGACAATGCTTTCGATTGAATTATTCTCCTCAAGGACCACCGTGGGAGCGCCATACGTTTCTAATTCTGCAGAGGTTAGGAGCGATCACTTGAGTACACGTTACTCCCCCGGACGTCTATATATCTGTGAGCGGCACATCGCGCTCCATAAAGGATGAACCGTTTCAGCTGTTAGTGAAAAGTAGTGGACCCCAAAGCCACGTCTTTTCCCCGCGCGCCATGCTGCATTATCCACGTCCCCGTTGACGTGTCGGGCCATAAGTCTCGCACAGCGGGACGCCCCTGTTGGATGATGGAGAGTGCTTGTGCACTCTAGGGGATCTTGTAAAACCGCCGTGCCCCTGATTTCCACTCCGAGCCCCGGCCTCCACCTCGCTGCGCTCTCCATTCTTGGCTTGCCCTAAATCACATAGCGGGGATGACATGTTGAGATCCATTAAGCAGCAAATGTATTTAGTTACTAACTTTTACAGGGTCAGAGAGATGGTCGGGGTCTTGCTGTTTTAAAGTAATACACTGTGGGGTACGGAATCCGTGTCGGCTAATGAAGAGTAGGTGGCCCGGTCGTACTATATATATTTTACCCAAACCTAAACTCTGGTATGTAATCAGAGCTATATAACTAATCATAATCCTGATATAGTCATAACTATATGTCATTATAAGAGTAACAAATGAAATAAGCAGATTTTCTGAAGTGGGATATTTCTATATTCTTTATGCCTTTTTGCAAATTTTATAAGATGATTATTTCCATAGGTTACCTTTTATTTTTTTTTATTATTATTATTATTTAACTTTCAAAAGCTTTTCAAATTCTGGGAAGCAGCCAAGTGTTGCTGTTTTTGTGCTCCCTTTGTCAGCAATTTCCCATGAATTCTCTTGCTGTTGTTTTTATCAACATTATTTTTGATAGTTTTTTGATGTGTGTGTGTGTGTGTGTGTGTGTGTGTGTGTGTGTGTGTGTGTGTGTGTGTGTGTGTGTTATAGGGAATGAAAAAGATACTGAGGCCACTACACAAGACCCCAATGACATGCACCATTAATCTCACCCAGCTACCCTTAACCGCTTCTCAGTTATGAAGAGAACATCTCAATTGTTTTATTGAACCTTATTCATCTCTCTCTTTTCCATGTTTAAGCATCTTAAGTTGAACACATTTTTGTTTTCACTCCAAAAAGAATTGCCTTCAACGTTTCTGTTAGCGGGCATTTAATAGGAACATGTCCTTCACATGTGAATTGGAAATATCTTTGTAATTCTGCATGCTGCAACAAAACGAATGCTTGCTTCATCATCTGACTGATGGGAACGGTGCTAATTTCCATCGCTTGTTCCCTTTTCTCATGCCGTCCTACTTTTCCGTAATATAAACTCAGAAAATATCCACGTCTGAGGAAATCTCCGGTATGCTAGAATATGAAACTCTAGGTCTTAATCCTCTGAAGCTGTTTATACGGGACACTTTTTCTGAAGAGTTCATCATAGACTGTCTACTGCTATTGAGCAGGTGCCTTCCATCAGGATTTCAGTGTGACTCACAAAGCCACATTAAAGCTCATACTTGCTCCACTGGCTCGTGCACTGCTCGACTGATGTAGTCTGTCACTTGTTTTTCTCAACTCTTTTTGCTTGCTCAAATAATAAGAGCTGATCTCCGTTCTTATCAATTTTAATATACATCCTACAGTGTTGGTTTTTTCTTTTGTTTATTGATTTTTTTTTTTTTTCTCTCAATAGAAATACCAACTTCTGTTGTCATAGTCACCATGCAAATATGCGTGCGTGTGGAATTTTCGAAGTAAATCAACTTTTTTTGAACGGGGATGTGTATTTATCCCGTACTGCCAGATTAACGACCAACAGGGCACCCTTTAATGACCTGTCAGATTGCAAGAAAAATGAGGTCAGAGGTCGTCAGATTGAAATCAGTTCCATTCCTGGCTTTGTGCTGCCAGGGCCTAAATTTTTCCATCTCTCTTTAGCGATAACAAAATGATCGAGGTTTCCGACTCTCTCCATTTGGGTTGCGATTCAAATCAAGATTTTAAAGACAATTTACAACGTCCTGTTAATGCCGAATAGAATACACTTTTTGCACGTCCGTTTTGACCGAAAGGGACTGAAATACCGAGAAATCTCCTCACGATAGAACGTACACCAAACCAGAATTATTCAGATGAGACGAGATGAAAAGTAAATCTGTATTAAGTGGCCACACAATCATCCGTTACAGTTACGTCATTAATTATCACACGAGGAATGTGCAGGCCTTTTCATCTTAATCTAGAGACCAAGCCGGGCCAAGGCACAGCAGGAATTCAGATGATTTAGCAGCCTTTGACTTAATCAGTCTTAGGTGCATTACAATGGCAGTGCACGTTGATGGATCACTTTCTAGTCACTGAGTGGTGTTTATATAGTGCGCTTTCACTGACTGTCTCACCACGCTGCTTGGCTGAAAGAAAACGATAGTGACGCTTCAAGGGCCATAAGGTCTCGTTTAAAGCTGGCCCTGGTGTGTTGGTTATTTTATATGTCTGAACAGATGTATGTATAGATCATTTGAACAGTTAATCACTCGTAGACCCTAAAACAAGCCGAATAATTCAGCGTCTAGAAGTAATTAAAATGTGTTTGGAGGGATGGGATTTTTACTTGGAAAGATTTTTTTCTCTCCTATTTGTACAAATGATGAAATGATCACAATGTTTGCGCTAAGCAACATGGACCTAACCGAATAGCCATGAAACTCGTCAGAATGCTTCGGTGAATATGATATTGCGATACAGTGTACACTGTAGCCTACCATAGACTATCTTTTTTTTTTCACAAACAGCAGTACACAGTATTTTTTTGTACATGAGCTCAAATCTCCAATAGGAAATGAGTGTGAGTGACAGGTTGCTGTTGAGTACTGCAAAAACATGAAGCTAACCACACATCTATAAAAGCCTGTTCCCTGTCAGTAAACGAATGCGGTCCCATTTGCTACAGTTCCTGATTGAGCTCTTTAAAGAAGTTTATAATGATATCCTCCAGTTCTGTCTTCCTTGTGGAAAGCCCCTCGTGAGCTGACCAGTCGGTGAACCCAGACACCGCCAGAGACATCACTTTTCAAGTAACTGTACTCTTGTTAGTTTTGTTGCCAAACGATCTGGCAAGACAGGCCTTTATAAACTTCCCGGCACTAAAATGTCTCTATTAGCACTTTTAACTGCTTAGCTTTAAAGATGGTGTCAAGTGTTAAGAACACGATGACGTGGAGGAACAAAATGTCTCCTCTAGCACACGTCAGTGATGCGGCGTGGCGTACCGCAAAAGCGTTTCCAGCACTCTCACCTGACACTGTGATATCGCTATTTGAGTCATTGTTCTGAAAAAAACCCCCAAAAACATTAAACCTTACATCGTGCACTGCCACGACCTCTTGTCCTTGTTGCTGATATTCTCAGTTTAAACACTCGAACCTTTTTATCAAAGCAACCCGTTTTCTGCATTTATTATTTCCAGATTCTGATCCCGCCGCTCTGTTCAGGCCTGACATGTAGCTCAGCTCAGTCGTAGAGTTCAGCTCTCAGGATCTGGCAGGAGATAAGCACTTTGTAGTGATTTACAGGCCTGGTATTTGATTCCTACTAAACCGATGCTGCAGCGTTCGAACACCGAGATACTATCTTTGAAGAAATGTCCTGACCAAACATAATTTCTGCTCTCTCCTGGAGCCTGGCCAGGCGCTCGAAAGTTTTTCCTCCTCATAAACTCAAGTGGAGACTGAAAAATTTCATCTCCCAAGATTGATAGTGTGTGCTTAGGATATAGAAGTCTCAGTTTTTATTATACAAGGACTCTATTTCTCTAAGTGTTCCATTGTGTGCTATTTGTAGAACAAAGTCTATGAAGCTTTCACTGCGCACACCGAGTCCAAAACTATCACAGTGCGTTAAAAACACAAGTATATATAGATTATGTGTAAAAGTAATAGATAACCGCCGCTTCGGTTGTCGTGAGACGGTGCCAGATGAAACCGCACGTCTGAGGGATGACTGCAATACCCAGCGTCCTTGTGCTTTCTAATTAAGCCCAATGCCGAATGTTTTTATTCCCACACGTGTTCAAGGCTTTCACGCTGTGCACATACCAAAGGGCATTGATGAAGAGTTCTGCAGCTGGTGGTACCACCCTGATACCCTCCTGCCTGCACTCTCTCCAACACTCTGTTTAAGTAATGCTGGACTGCAGCCCACATCCGCTCAAAAGCCTGAATTTCTCTCTTTTTATGCGTTTGAAGGTGAGCCAGTGTTTTAAATACTTCAGCGGATCTCAGGCAATTTTTGGGCTTCGCCTTATCTACCATTCTTCACAAATCTACTACCACCTGCACATTATTTTAAGAGCATCTTGCAGCAGAGCAAGGCCAAGTTCCAGTCAAAGATGGGGAAAAATAAAGCAAAACTGTTCATTAATTGCTGTTCTTTTGTAAAACTTTAGATAACTTTAGAAAGAATTTAGGTAACGCATTTTTTTTATAGTCCATACTTTTTTTCCTCCCAATCTATTTGTGCTGTTTGGAAGTTTCATCGAGTTTCGTTTGACCTTCTTGAGCAGCAGTTATATCTTTTATTAGATTTGAACAACCAGTTCAGTTTTGTTAAACCAGTAATTAGTAATGGTACAGTGTAATAAGATATAATGTGCACACGTACTTAGTCTTGCTACATTCTTATTAACAGTGACATTCACCTCAACTATATGTTACTTATTCTATACTACAATTCATTGAAAAGCTTCATCCATCTTAATCACTTTTTCCCTCGTAACAGTGGATCTGTATTAAATCCTTTGCACAAGGCAACATAAATTGCTTAGTGTTTCCATTTTGAGTATGTGCATGTTTATGGGTTCTGGGAGAAAACTGGAGAACATAGAGGAAACCCACATTCACAATTTTTTTTACTTTTTACAGTCCTCCTATGTGCATTGTGAAGACGGTGTATTAGGGACAATATGTGATAAAAAAAAAAAAATTGCAAAATTTAAATGGGAGGGATTTTTCAAGTTTAAAACTCCAAATTTCTAAATGTTTGAGAAATAACACAAATTTACAAGGAATAAACTTAAAAGTGTTGTGGAAAACTCAAAAATTTGGGGGGTTCTATCAAGGAAGAAAACCTCATATATACTTTGCAAGGTTGGGCAGACATCACTTGTTTTACATTATGCCTGGAGTGGAAGATCTAATCAAACTTTACTTTTCCCTTGGATTTAGCAACAGGGTAATACTTGTTATTTTAGCCCTGAATCACCAGATCATCATACTAGAAATTTTCAAGATTTCAACTTGAGTTTTATTTTGTCGTAATTTTTTAAACTCGAGTTTTAAAATTGGATATTCCCCGCCCCTCCACTCAAACAATTACAATAAAAATCCCCTATTGGCCCTAATATACCGTCGTATATGAGTTTTATTTCTCGTAATCTTTACAATTTTAAACTCGAGAAATTCAACTTACAACTTAAAAAATTCTGAGTTGTATAATTGGAAATTCCTCGCCCCTCCACTTAAAAAAATTAAATAAATCCCATATTGGCCCTAATATACCGTCGTACATTGTTCTGTGCTCTATTTAGTCATTTTTTATTCCATTTTTGTTCTAGATCTAAAATGAACTTTGAATACTACAAAACAGGACATGCATGTTTTTGGAGAACCCAGAGGAAACCAATGTTCACACATTCATTCACACCAGAGGTATTTATTATTTTCAGTCCACTTACATACATGTTTTTGGGTGAAAAGAGAAAACTGGAGAACCCAGATGAAACTCGTTAATGAAAAACTCCACATAGGCAGTAATTCAGGCTGTTGTGATCAAATTTTACAAGTTTTTGCAGAATGCAGGATGTAAACGGTAATTTTGCTTTGAACTGTAAATATAGGAAACAATGGTGGATGGAATATTTTATGAAGTTCACACTAGAAAAAAGTTGTATTCATACAACTGATCAGTTGAGGGTTCAGGGTTTTGCTCAAGGGCCCAACAGGTGGCAGCTTGGTGGTGCTAAAATTAGAACTCCTGACCTTTTAATTAGAGGTCCAACACTTGTAGTACAAAGAATTACGAATGACCGCTTACATTTAAGTTACTCTTTTGAGTTTACTTGAACTCATGAGCTTAGGATTTGTAGTTCAAAATTTTAACCAATAAGTTTCCACTGCCATTCTTTTGCCGTAGGAAATTTTTATTTTCAAGAAAGAAACGAGTGTGCACACAGCTCTGTGATAAAATATTATAAATACAGGTTATGTTAGCTAATACGGTAATACCTAGGTACTTGTTGGCTCAAACTCGGCACTCTGAAAATTATTTCAGCACCTGTCGTGGATTCGGAACTCGACACCTACTCTTGCGGTGAGCGCTGCAGTGAAACCGATGAGTCTCGTGTTAGCTGGTGAACAGTGCCATAGAGTGCCCTTCAAAACGTTCTATTTTGGGCTTTCTGTGCATTCTAACCCTAAATAATGGGTCCTACATTGGAAAAAAAAAAGCCTTTACGCATTTTCTTGATTTCGCATACAATACAGTTCTGCATTTAAAAAAAAGTACTCGTTCAGTACTCATCAGTTTTGTGAGTTCCGGAAAAAGTTACAAACGAGTGCAGAGGTATTACTGTGTTTATTACAAAATCACCATTATTAAAGATCAGCAAGTTGTGATGTTCCTCTAAAACGTTTTCTAGATCACCAGTTGCTTGTTTGTGTTACGGTAAAGGAGCCAGAGGAATTTGTCCCACAGTATCTTTACTTCAAGGCCACTCTTTTTACTCGGGCTTTGTCCGCTTATGAGGTGATGAATCTGTCAGACTCGTGACTCCCCAATGACTGACACGATGCTCCTCCAGACACCTGCACCATGTTTTCAGCTGCATATGTGTGCAAGTGTATGTATGTATGTATGTATGAGACACAGTGAGGCCAGCCATGAATGTTGAACTCTTAGTATCAGCAGATAAACCAGTGATTGAAGCCTCCTGTGCTCCAGTAGTTGAACAACAAAGCTCTTCTTTTTCTCCTGTGGTATCAGAGACCCCTGGTTTATCTGGTTTGTCCATTCTCAGAGCTTTGAAGTCTATTGAAACAGACGGCTAACATAAACCAGTGGGTGCTGACTGGGAGTTTTTGATGGCGTATGTATGTGTGCCTAAGACCAGTGTGTGTCTGTGTGTACGAGTGTGTTCTTGTTTGCTGAGAACACGAACAGTGGGACATTGTTTTGAAGCAGACAATGGATATTTCACACTGAGCGATGTTACATTGACTACATTTTGCCGAAGCCGCCGCTGATAAGAGTGACGATGATTCATTTGACCGCACATCTGCAGTTCACTCGGCTTTAGCGACGTGAACCGCGCTCTACTTTGCTGTCCACCGTCGATCTTACAGCTTTATTTCTTGAGTTTTTTTAATCACAGCTTTTAGCCACATCTCCAGTATATCTTCGCTCAAAGTGAAAGCGCTTAGCTACATGCAAATTCAAACATTTGCCATCCCAGTTGTCATGGGCGAATGATAACATTTTTCCTTTCCTTTAAAACGCTCTCCGAGGATTTCCAAGAAAGATCCATCACGCCAGCGGAAGTCGTCTTGGGGCTATCAATAAACTTGCTGCACAAATGACGTTGGCTGTGATTCCACCTTGAAGTCTGTCTTTTTTTTTTTTTTTTTTTTTTTTTTTTTACGCAACAGTGGGGTTTATAAAAACAAAATATTTTCAGGGTCAGCTGGACCGCTGTGTTTTCCTTTACGCCTGGGGAGCACTTGGCTAAAAGTCAGCCACGGCTTTATTTTAAGATAATTTGTTGTTTGTTAAGTGGAAAAATGCATTTGAATGGCCAGGGGAGTCATTCTTTTCCTGCGCTGTTGTTTTTGAAAAGCAGCATTAGACATCCACCAGAATGCCTTCGAGCTCATGGGAGAACCCGGCAGAACCTATAGTCCTTTTTTTTCACGTTTGCTGGAGGTGGGGTGCGTATGTATACGTGTCTACGAATATTTCGGTATTTAAGCAGAGCTAAAGATGGAATAAGGTTCTGTGGTCGTTCATAATCACCATTTAATCATTTCACAAGAAAATGTCTAGAACGTGCATGGATGTCAAACATGTTCTAGATCGTTCTCATTTTGACCAGACAGTAATGCAGCTCTTCTTCCTACCTTCCCAAATATTGCAGTACTAACCAAAGCCATCTTTCATCATGGCTCTTGGATGAAGCCTCACACCAGGTTCTTATACACCACCCTCTTCAGTTTGATAGTGAGGAAAATAAGGCTTTAACACGTTCACTTCTGCTGATCTAACAGATTTTTTTCTTTTCTTTCTCTTCCTCATGCTCTCATTGCCTGGGTTGAAGAGTTGAGTCCCGGGTCAGCAGCTTTCAGCAGAAGCCCAGACTAGAATTCCAGATGGCGAAGTAAGAGCAGATCTCAGCTCATTAATTTAACAAGCTGTGCTGTCGCTGCTTATCCGCGTTCTGCTCCTAGGCCAACGCTTCCGGCTGCAGCGCTGGACAAATTGAGATATATCTCAGCTAACCGGGAACAGTGTGGAAAATGCTGCCACGCCGCAACAGCGCATGTGTTTCATGACCTTTTCTGATCCTGAGCAGAGAAATTAGGAAGAGAAAAGAGCGCTGGTTCTCCAGCCGATCAGTTTGGGAATCATTCAGGCATGGATGTTGTACTGGGAGCTTAGAAGTGTGCAGATTTTTTGATTCAAAGTAACCACGACGCTGTGTTTGTGTGCAGGCTAAGCGTTGCTATGAGAATGAAATCCCTGGCAAGATTAGAAGCGGTGAAGATAACCTTTAAAGTTATCATACATCAAAAAAGAGAAGAAACACTCAAGGACACCCGTGACTGGTTCTTGTATTTGAACATGAGCAACAGTGAGTCAGGGCCTCGGAAGCCTCATCGCTTCGTGTGATTCACAAGAAATCAGGGATCCCGTTTGGATCGTACTTGAGCACAATAGATACCACACGCTTCTTACTATTGGAATATACAAGTGCTTGTATTTTCATCTAGAATCCTTGGACCATGCTAATTTTGACATAGTGAAAAAGTTGAATGCATCTGTATGACCAAGTTACCCCTCTCTCTCTCTCTCTCTCTCTCTCTCTCTCTCTCTCTCTCTCTCTCTCTCTCTCTCTCTCTCTCTCTCTCTCTCTCAGTACAACTTCCTACCACAAACATAATAGTGTGTCTCTATGTATTAGTATAAATAGACACACTCGTGGCACATTGACACCATTTGGAGCTCCAAGGTTTTGTGTTTGTCCTAAGCTTTAGGTTTAGGTTCTCTCTCATGAACATTCATGTCGGTTTCCTCAGGGTTTAACACTTTCCTCCCACTGTCCATACAAATACATGTAGGTGGATTGGCCATGCGAAATTGGCATCAAGATTGAACGTGGGTGTACATGATGCTCTGTAATGTACTGATGTCCAATCCAGAGTGAATCCAACTTGTGTTGTGTTGGCTGTGGATCCAATGTGGCACTGATCAGGATAAGATGTTTAATGAAGATACCCTAATGAAGAAGTAAGCAAACAGGCTAATAATACATATATTATAATAATTATAAGAAGAAGAAGAAGAAGAAGAATATATAAAAGCCATGCTACTATAAGGTGTAGCAGCTTGTGTATGTATGTGTATCTATAAGCCCCAGGAACAGCCTGTAAGTGAGGACAGGCGAATGATGTCCACTGCTGTTCCTCCCTTCAATAAATGGTGTCGAAGTGAAGCAGGAGTTCAGCTCTCAGTTGGAGGAGTCACGGGGAGGAAAGCGCATTTCTCCTCAGTGGACACTCCACGGAGTGCTAGAACTGGAGTTTGCATTCGTCACATGACCTCATGCTTTACACTATTATCCTGTTGTATATGATGTTATAACAGTGTAGTAATTGTACATTAAATGTTTTATTTTTATTATATAGAGTATTATGTATAGCCTTTGCTCTAATTTTGTTTTTTTAATAGCTAAATGTGTAGGTTTTTTTAATTATTTTGTAGGAATTCATGCTTTTTGAGTTACACAGCAAACTTACTAGTGTATGAACATATACTGTGTTTAAATACCGAGATGGGCACAAATCCTGAGCCTGGCATTATAAGGTTCTGATTGGGTTCGGTATAAATTAGAGGGAGAATCTTATGTTATTCTTTAATAATCAGATGCTGTTTTATCAGTAAATCATCATATTGTACATCATATTAATTACAGAGATTTTAAATGTAAAGGAGGATTGAGTAAGGGTCAGGGTTGCGACTTAAATAAGAATTGAGTTATCTTACATTTCCATTTTTTTTAAAAGCCAGTTTGACTTTGTAATAATTCACGTATTTTGTTCATTTAGAGCTCAGATTTTCATTTCGATTATATGTTGTATAATGTTAGCTGACGTGTAATTGAACACGTGAGTATCACTAAAACATGATGAACTCTCCTTCCTCAGCCGTAAATTATTACTCTCTCTTTTTTGCCCTCTGTATAAACTCAATAAGTAGCTCGTTGAGGAGCTCGTTAAAGAGATTTACAGCTATTTAATTAGGTTTAATACATAGTCTTTATAAATATCCACTCTAAAACATTTGGGTTTTCAGCTTCTGCTCCTGGAAATCACACGTGATCAGAACAACAGCGCCGTTTTGATGGTTATAATATGGGTTAAAAATAAATCAATAAATCAATAAATAAATAAATAAATAAATTTGTTTTATGCAAAAAGAAAAAATATTTCGTGCTATTTAAACTAAAACGAAAATAAGCAAGCAATATATCTGTGTGTGGACATCATTTAGTTTGTGACGCGAAATAATAAAACAATTCTGAACTTTAAAAAAGCGCGACCTATAATAATGATGATGATTTATTATTATCATTATTATTATTATAATAATAATAATAATAATAATAATAATAATAATAATAATGATAATAATGATAATAATAATAATGATTATATAATATAATTTTTAACAATATTATTATTATTACATACTATTATAATTATTAGTAGTATGTAATAATAATGATATTGTTAATAATCTAATAATGATGATAATAATAATAACAGAGGATAGAGGATAATCTTTAATAAAGATACGCCAATGAGGAAGAATGAATAATTCATAATGAATTTGTGTGTTCCTGTTTATTATAATTAGTATTATATTATTCTATTGTTGCTTTTGTTTTATATCATAAATACCGCGAAAGTATTTGCTTACATTTTTAAATGGTTGATTGCTTCGATTTACGGTTCGCCTTTAATGAAATTTTTCGAAATGATCTTAAAACGGATTAAAAACAGGTAATTAAATGCGCCTGTATGGCATCAAATATTGTCAAATAAGCTATTCGCAACGAAGATAATAATAATAATAATAATAATAATAATAATAATAATAATAATAATAATGATGGCATCTTTTTCTTCTTCTTCTTCTTCGTTTCACATAACGCAATATAATAAATATTCTGCCGATGATTAATTAAATAACGTTTGTTAAAATAATTTTCAATACTGTAAAACTTTAAATTGTTCATGCTTTTTAACGTGTTTAATTCTACTGAAGATTCAGTTGCGGTTGCACCAAATTATTGTAGTTTTTCTTCTTGTCGGAAAAAATCGTCTACTACTTTTCTAACATCGAGAGCGTCATTTAAATAAACACTTGTTGTTGTTTTTTACGACCAAAAATTATTCTTTTTTTTTTTTATTTAAATAAAACTAAATATCCCGTGATCATACATGCGTTTAAAAAGGTGATATAAAATTTTAGGTGTAAAATAGATTCGAACTAAAATAATGGGAAGCGGTCGGTGGATCCATTCAGAGAAAATTAAACCAAAGCACAGAGTCACAAAATCATTATCCATCTAACCTACTTGACTCTTATAAACACACACTCAGGCTTATTGTGGGTCCATGAATGTGATGTGGAGTGCGCAGGGAAAAGCGTCCTATAGGCTGGAGGAAATGAATGAAGTGCTCCTCTCATCAGTCCCGAGCTCTGGCTCCTCCCTCTGCCTCCTCCGTTTGCCTCTATTTGACTCTTCTGGCCTCCAAAGAAAACAGACACACGAGTAAAGGAGCTACACCTCTCCTCCTCCTCCTCCTTCTCCTTAACCTCCTCCTTCCTCGTCCTAGCTTCCTCTCCCTCTTCACTCCATTCAGAGAATGACCTTGTAGAGACAATCCCATCGAGTCCCCTCGTTCTTCGTGCTGTCAGTTTCTTGGTCTGCAGTTTGACTTGAGAAGAAAAGTGTCACGCTCATGGAGGCGACGTTCACGCTGATGTCCATATCTCTCCGTTTCAGAACTCAGCCATGAAATTTTTCTGGGCTTGATTGCTTTTTTTTTTTGCGACTCAACGTTCGTCTCGGATTCTGAATTCAGACTTGTTCCTTGTCTTTTCATTTTGGAGCTGTTCTCCGAGGCGTGTGAGTCAGACGCCATGGGCTCAGACGTACGTGACCTCAACACGCTCTTGTCTCCAGTGCCAGCTTTGCCAGCGGGGAACGGGAACTGCCCTCTGCCGGTCAGCAGTGCCCCTCAGTGGGCACCTGTGCTGGATTTCCATACTGGTGCCCCATACAGCTCACTGGGCTCACACTCCTTCATCAAACAAGAACCCGCTTGGGGTTCCACAGACCCCCATGAGGACCCACACTGTGGTCTCAGTGCCTTCACCGTCCACTTCTCAGGACAGTTTACAGGTACCGGGGCGTGTCGGTACGGAGCATTCGGAGCGCCAGCACCTAATCAGAACCCCACCAGCCAGAGCCGGATGTTCAGTAACAGCCCATACCTGTCCAACTGCATGGACAGCCAGAATGGATCCAGGAACCAGGGTAAATAAATCGCTTTCTGTCACTCAGATATTCTCGCACAAACTGTGCTTTATGTCAATGCTCTGATTTGAGGTTTATATTCTGATCTTCTGTGGCTTTTCTAAATAACTGTCTATCATTTTATTCTCATTTAATATTACATACACACTTCTACAGTTGTAGAAATCTGGATTGAAAAATGATACATTATAAAAAATTAATTAGGTGCTCAGAAATTAAGAAACGAATCAACAAACAAAAAAATAAACGTAAAAGACACTTCGAGAAATCCAGGTTCCTCAGGCACTTAATCAGGTCGCTAATCAAAGAGGAACCTACAAACGTGCAATGTCTTGGACTTCATTTGACAGTAAAAACAAAGTTCAAAAGAGTTGATTTCCACAAAAAACAAGAAGATAAATAATCCTAAAATCGACAAATCAACACACACACAGTGTCAGGAACACACTCATTTCAGAGAGCGGCCTTCACTGGAGCTCTCAATGTGTTCTCCTTATTGGTGTTAATGTTTTAGGGTCGTAAACTCCACCCAGAGCACATTTATCAGTAATGTTTCACTGGATTCATCTGTGGGATGCCCTGATTTGCGTTAAAAGGAGAACTTTTAGGGAAAGGTCTTCATCAGGGATCAACATGGAAACAGTGAAAAAGTAATCCGAACGTTTGTTCCTCTTGTAGTACTTGTGTGAGATTCCAACATGTGGAGTAACAACAGGTTAAAATGTCGTTAATAAAAATCAGTAATTATACAATTAAAAAAATAGACAGTAAAGCAATAATCATATCTTTTCCCCCTGTTTTACTGATAAATACTTTTACACATGCACCGTCTCAATCTCTAAGAATTGTTCGAAACTATCATGTGTGTATTACTGAACTAAATATTCTCTTTAACTTCTATATTTACACAATAGACAACAGTGTGATTTAGGAATGACTTACTGCTTCTGCCTTTAACGCAGTAGCGACTTTTTAAATATTATAATGGTATTCATTTCTTTATTAATCAGGTTCATTTAAATATTCGTGATATAATTATCTTCATGAAGTTCACTTCAAATGTAACAATTCGGACAAATTTTTTTATTTGATAAATGACGGTGACTCAGTATTATTTCTTAAAAGGACTTTTGGCACGATTATTCTACACTGACGAGGCACGACTGAAAGGAAAACAAAGCATGTGGTTGCTGACAAATTGCTTTTTTATGCTGAACATGTCCTGCATTAGCATTTTCAAGCATATCACACTCACACACAAGCATCAGAGTCACTGACTGGGGAATTTCAATCGAAACCTATTTTTGCTATTTTATCTGCATGCGGACGTCGGTTTGGTCGCTATGAAATGCGGTGTTTGCCCCGAAAATGTCGCCACATACAGTGTAATAAGTGATTGTTATTACAACATAGTTATTTAGTAACTATGATCATGATCTAAAGTAGAAGGGCAAGGAGGCCTGTTCTATGTTACATTTAACTTAACAGCATTTGACAGACGTTCTCATCCAGTGCGACTTACAACTGAGCAGGACAGGGTTAAGGGAATTTCTCAAAGCAGTGGCAGCTTGGTGGTGGTGGGATTTAAACTTCTGATCCAACGTCCATTGCCTTTACCACTGAGCTACCACCTACCTATGTGATATGATGCATGACCCAGAGAACAGTGGAAGTTAACTTCTTAATTATATCATTGAGTACACCTGCCTGAAGATATTTTTTTCCCCTTGATTTGCCACCAGTCAGTAGATATGTATTACATGCCTATCTAGAATGCTGTACCTTAACAACTTAAACTGTAAAAAAAAATCTTGAAAAAATCTTGCATCCATTTTAATTTGAATAAAATGCATATTTAAAAAAAATATTTGGATACTTATTGAAATGAAATGAAAATCCTGACCCAAATTGTGTCATGTTTAGTCGAAATGATGCACCCTGAAAAAAAACTAAATAACGTTTCATTTTTAATTGAAAGAAAAACGTATTGCTTTGGTCATAGGGAGCATTGATCAAATTGTGGCCGTGCAGTAAGAAAACCATTTCCTCAAAAAAAAAGATGGTTCTTATTTTGCAATATTGAAATGTATGCATCATTCTTATATAGCACACTTTCAGTGTGAGCAAAAAAACAAACAAACAACAAAAAAAAAAAAAAAAATATATATATATATATGCATGTACATATTTATATGCATATGTGTAGATGTTAAAATTTTATTTATTTATTTTATTTAGATATATCTAATAAAACAGATAAAATGTGTACTGGATTAATTACTGCATTTAATTCTATTAAATAACATTGATATTACAATTAGAATGACACTTTTGAACCTTAATCCTACAAAAACAAATACATGTGTAAAGTATATATTTTTAATTGTTACTTAAAAAAAAAAAAAAAAAAAGATGTATAAAAAAAAGATTTTTACACACATTTTTCAGGAATTCTTCGGTAATATGCCACTATACAGAAATCATTTTACTCCAAGACTTTTTTCGAATTCATAATGTCTTATGTGAAATAACCACCATTGGAATTGATTTTATTATAAGATCTCTTTTAAAGATTAAAATAAAATATAAAACCCAGACCACCTTTTTATCTTCAACATGTTTTCTATATATCACATGAAACAGTATGAAATCTATTATCATAAAGACAAAGCAGGTAAAGATAAAGCATAAGGCGTAAAATAATTATTGGTGATATTTGCCATTCAGGGATTTTGAAATCACCCTGGAGTACGAAAATCGGAGTTCATGATGTTTGCTTTCTCATTTTCAAACTGCTCCACTGTTAACCTTCGATAACCCCATTGCACTGTAGTTACACATTTTGTAAAATCTTTCATTCGTAGCTGAGTATAGTGAGAGATGGGGATCGGTTGTTAAAATAAACAAGAATTATCCTTATAATTACCTCAAACTTACTGAAGTAATGTTCATGTTTTTAAGTCGTTTTTCTCTCTTTTCTTTACTCTGACCAGCCTTTATAGTTTCAGTGAACACAAAAAGTTGTCTGTTTTCGTTTGATCAATAATGTTTTCAATGGTTTTCAAATGAAATCAATTGAGAACATTCGTTTTTTATACATAATAGATTGATAGATAGGGGAATGAGATGGAGGATGTATATTTGGAATAATTAAATAATCAAATATATCAATTTAATAATATATTATATATAATCAAATATATATCAAATATAGCAACAGCAACATTTCTGTGTACACTGTTGCAACAGGCAGTTACTTATACAGGTAATATAGGAATGCTGCTGAAACTGCTAGCTTTGGTAATAACCACACAGACACACACACACACACACACACACACACACACACACACACACACACACACACACACACACACACACACACACACACACACAAACACCCCATGGCTCAGAGTGCTCCTCCCAGTCTCCGGGCCCATCAGCTAACCCGGTGGGGTGGAAGAGGAATGACCCTCTTTAATGAGTTTCTCTGTCGTACCGAGGTGAAAGTGGTTGTATGTAATTAATGTAAGCCGCATTAGGACGTCGTGATTTACGAGACCAATGATGACCCGGGGTCACCCGAGGCATGAGTCATACCCTAAACCCCGTGTCTGCTCTCGGACTGCATCATCCTGTGGAGCGTTTGTTTGCACTCACGGCTTGGTCTTTTCCCCTCCAACCCTGAGTCAGGAGGACCAAGGGTCAGTAGGGTACGAGAGGGTCATTACCTAACCATTAGCTGCCGAGAGGTTTCTTCAAGCAAATGTCTAAGTGTTGAAATGAAAAATAAAATCTACAATAAAAATACACTCAGAAATGATGATCAGCCTAAAACTTTTTTTTTTTTACGATTTTAGTTATGATATTTTCATATAAATGTAGATTAGCTTCTGTATATTTGTCCGAAAATGTCATTGTATGAAATGACTGCTAATCTACGGTATGTAGCATTATATATTCATTATTCATTATTCATTGAGCAACCAAATGATCTGAAAATGTGTATACACATTATAATTCACTAATTCACTGTCGTGCTGAATTTGAATACTTCCTTGCAAACTATTGCTTTTAGTAAAAAAAAAAATTCAAAGTCGATCCCTCATTTTTTCACTGCCTTAACGCGTGTCTCTCAACAGGTTACGGTGCCGTTTCCTTCGACGGAGCCACGAACTACGGACACACGCCGTCCCACCACGCCACTCAGTTCCCCAACCACCCCTTCAAACATGAAGACACCATCCCTCAGCAAAGCAATATGGGTAAAAAAAAAATCATCACTCATTACAACTCAGTCTCGCTCCTTATGAGCTCTGTACAAATCGCTAAGCTCTGGCACGTACTCGCCGAGCGCCTGAGTGTTTTTCCTTTTGCTTCAGAAGTCAAAGAGCAAAATTCTGTCCAAATCAATCCAAGGTCAAGTTGCACTCTTCCCCTGCCAGTAAATCAGCTCGCTTTTTTTTTCTCGCACAGCGTTGAGTTAAAGCGTATGTAAATACTTTAAGTAACGTCGTATCAGCCCGTTTCAGGGTTGTAAAGCCTGCCGCAGACCACCGAGCGGATATCTCGCCAGAACAGCGACGCGAGAGACCCTTTTTCGTCGAGTTTAGAACGGCGAGATCCGTTTGCCGTTTGGGACGTGGCCGAGCAAGGGCACCGATTCCTCATTTGCACTTTGAAAGAGCAGGCAAGAGGTCAACCCGCTTTACGGCTTCAAAGAGAGCGAGACCGCTGTTTTCATAAGTGCAGAGTGTACTCGGCTGCATCTCCCTAAATCCTCCCTGAGCTCGGATTCCCTCTCTGAGACCGACCTCACCACACACACACACACACACACACACACACACACACACACACACACACACACACACACACACACACACACACATACACGCCTGTCCATGCGTTTTATTAGAACAGCAACGTTATTATACTTGAAGCATGCAGCCGAGAGCTTTCATTATATCTTTTCCACGAGCCTTAACGCATACAAAGTGTCCACATAGGAATCGTCCTCATTAGTTAGAGGGATGAAAGGGAAAAAAAGAGGCTTGACTTTCTAAATTAAGCATGTGTTCCTGGAGTGAGAGCCTCGAAGGCTTGAGCGAGGGAGAGGCCTAGAAAATCTGACATTGTTTTAAGCTGTTAAGATGAAAATCCCCGAAGCGAATTGGTCTATTGGCTGAACCGTATTATTTGTTGGAAAGTTGTTCCACAGGCTCGAGTTCAAGCCTATTCGTTTTGAGCGTGATGAATGTCTGTGCATGGGGGAAGACACACTGAGCGTTACGAATGCGGTTTCCCTATTGCTAACGGCTCGCTGTCTTGTGTTATAAGGTGAGCAGCAGTATCCCGTCCCTCCCCCTGTTTACGGCTGCCACACACCTTCCGAGAGCTGTACAGGAAGTCAAGCGCTGCTCCTCAGAAACCCCTACAACAGGTACGATCCTAACAAAGAACTTCTCCTGCTGTCTTTACTCATGCCTAGTAAATGTTTATTGGTGTCTAGAGTGTTGTTTCTTTTTACAAAGAAACCATTTACAGTATGGGAAAAAATAACATTAAAAACATACATCATAGCCACTGGATTGGATTAAAACAGGATTTTTTTTTTTTATTGTTTAAAACTTCCTGGACCATGTGCTTTCAACAGGTCACAACCAAAGTACACACAACCTAGTGTCATAAATGTACTCCCACCAAAAAACTATCCAGAAGCTTGTGAGAAAGCTCGGTGATATACACATACCCCAAGCATACCATTAACTGCAAGAAAATTCACAGTCCCGTCTCAAGGATGCATGAAATGGACGATATGCATGATGTTATATCATTTATTAGGTTTTGTTATGCAACCAGTGAAGACAGGAAATTGAAAAATTCACCTCTGGTCATCTGTAAATAGTACAGGATGTAAAACAAACAGGTTGCAATCAGCGGCTTTGTTTCATCCCCTAAAGGTCAGGCTAACACCGAGCATGCCCAGTGCATAGAGGAAGGACGAAGAGATGTAACGTCGAGCAATTAAGGTTTTATTTTAGAAAGGAATGTATATACAGATTGATATCAGGGCTGGAAGGAAAATGCTTGTTTCTGATTGGTTGCTCGATGTCAGCTATTTATTATATTATATGGTATTTGATTATTAATTAAAAGTAGCTCAAATATTAAATCAGGTTTGTGCAACCGTGCTGGAATGTAATAATGACAACGAGCATAAATAACCGTTTAAATAAAAACTAGGCGCTTATTTTCATGCATTCTAATCGCATTTCCTTTCACGCTGCCAAAAGTAAATATGGAAAACAAACGACTTGGATTTATGAAGCAAGTTTGTTATTTGTAGTTCGCTATTCTCATGTTGGATGTGGGTAAGAAAAGCATGGACAACCCCTTTCTTTACTTTGGCGTAAGTGAAAGGTGCAAAGTGCATAAGCGTTTTAATATTATAAACTCTGATGTTCATTTGGAGGAGAAAACACGGCATAGCCTTTACAAGGATGAGCCGAATTCGAGTTTTGAACTCGTAACTCTTCATGCAGTTGTGTAGTAAATGCCTTGCTGATCTACTGCCTGACAGAATTCAGTTCTCATCCTAGTCCACTCGGTTACATGGGAAAAATGGTTCATGTTTTACTGATTCAATAGATTCTACAATATGTGCTGTTTAAAACACTTAATATACATCTATGAAATGGACCTCTATGAGAACGTCAGCTCTCGGTCAAACCCGGTTCTGAAAACAAGCACCTCGAGCACTAAAACGGCAACATGTGCAATTTTGATTGATGGCACTTTACTACAACAAGGCTGGGTTTCCGTCCTACAGGCAGCAGCTCCAACTCACAAGAGGTCAGGTGCTGAATAGCGGAATGTACCAGGCCAAGATAAACTGTCCTTTCCAACACTGGCTTTCACTTTTCTAACCAGGCCCGAATTCCTTCCCTCTGATAACCGTTCTCCGAGGAGTTCCCTGCACGGCCTGAGACGCCCGCTGCGCTTACTAGCAGCGCGTAAAAAAAAAAAACAGAGCTGCCGGAATTCCTGAAATGCTTCTGCGACGTTGTTTTGAATCTCCGAGGGAACATAACGATTCCAAACAGCGGAACCAGGTCGATAGGCGAGCTTCCACTCTGCTCTGGCTTCGTGTTCCAGTTCCCGCTCGGCATGTTGTAATAAACAGACTCCTATCTGCTGGAGTTAAAGGGGAACTGGGAATCCTCAAATCAAAATGCTATGTAGCTTCTTTTTTTTTTTTTTTATACTGATCGTATGCCTGGTACCAACAGCTCTCTATTTATACAGCCTGAGCTGCTGTTTTAAGTCGTTTTAAGGTGGTTGGAATAAAAACACATGGAGTTATCAAAACCAGAGCCAAAGATGGGTCATTGTTGCTTTGTAAAGCACAAGGAAATCATGGAATGTGTAAACTGAACAGGAATGAACTCCCACCCCTTCATACTGCAGGGATTTCTGCACGATAAGGGACATCAAGAGTCTTGCAGTTAGGTATTTTGCTCTGCTCTGAAAGCACTGGTTTTTATTACAATGTTATCCATTAAAACCTGATTTGTATCCACTAGTCATGACATATTGCTAGCGTTATATATGCTAAAGCAGTTCAGGCTGCATTCCAATAATGACGCCAAAGCTGCAGTTCCACTGTACCAGGTACCACCACTCACCACAGAACACTCTTTTCAATGCCGTGATGTCAGGGCAGCTGAAGATAAATCCAGACTATGTGTTTGGTTAAGCACCTGGCAGAGTAACTAATGGTCCTCCAGTTGACTTTTCAATAAAGTATGGCAACTTCTTGCTCAGGAGAAATGGTCTCATTTGATTAAGTGATTATCCTGCTGGTCTGGATGACCCCCTTCTTTGTGTGTGTGTATCTGAGAGATTCATTAGCCGTTACCCAGGATGCCCCTTTTTCAAACCCGTTTTTCTTTCGCCAAAGTTGAAATGTTTTTTTTTGCCGTACAGTGTAATACAGGGCTTTTCTCCTTCCACAGTAAAATAAAACGAAAAAAAAAAAAAACAGAAAGCAAAATTTATTTGGTCAAACACATTTACTGAAATGCTCACTTATTTGAACCCCAGCAGTGACAATTTATACCAAATGGCATCCCAGTTGGAGTGCATGGCATGGAACCCTGTCAACCCGCTGGCATCCAGCATCAAGAGGTATGTAAAAGCGAGCTGGTAACACAGAAGGAGTTCATTTCGCATGTGGATTAGTGCTTTTTTTTTTCCACGAGTCCACGTTAGAACACAAAATCGTGGCCAGGTTGTGCCAATGCACTTACAGTTACGCCATGTGGCAGACACCCCTTATCCAGAGTGACTTATAGTTACCTCAGTTTCACATCATTGAGGCTTAAGGAGCCAACAGTGGTTGTTTAGTGGTGGTGGGATTTAAACTCATGTCCTTTCGATCAGACGTTCATTTCACCAAACCGTATATAAACCGCGCTGGTGCTAAACCATAAATTTGAATCAGATATAGATGCTTGTGGTAATGCATATTTTATAACAGGCAAAAAAATTGCAACAAAATTTTAATATTCTTCGTTATGCTATGAAGTATTAAAGACAAAAATGGATATGTTAAATGGAATATTTGTTTGAGTTATGTAAAGGATATCAATAGTACATAAAATCCCCCATCAACTATGCAACCAAAACTTATATGATGTTAAAAATTGTTAAAATTTAATTTAAATTATGTTAAAATTGCATTGCAAAAATTGCAAAACATTGTGGGATTATTTTTCTTTAACAGTTTTTCCCAAAGCAAATTTTGCCAGAGATTACATCCATATAGTAACTTTTAATGTTTTGGAATGTTAATGAAAAAAGTTAGGTCCTATTTTTTCTTACATTACAGCAGTTCCCTCATCAGGCTTTTTTTTTTTTCTTGATGCCAAACCAAAAAGAGTTTGGTCTTGTATACTTATAGTTAGTGTTACAGCCCTGAGGGGTGGTAGCTCAGTGGTCAAAATGTTGAACTTTTGATTGTTGAAGGTTGTGAGTTCCAATCCCAGCACCACCATTCTCCCGCTGCTGGTCTTCTTTTTGCTCCAATTATACAAATACAATTGTAAGTCGCTCTGGATAAAAGCATCTGCCAAATGCCATAAATGTAAATACTATTACTGGAGACTTCTTTCAGAAATGTAAAAAAAAAAAATCCATAGCAACAATTATAAATTTTCAGCGTATCAAAACGAGCACCTTGATATAAAGCCGTAATCTGCAGCCAGGACTACTGTCTGAGCTGCTGTTATAGAAAGAGTCAAGCCTGAAAATATGATAAAATGACATCAATATGTCTAATGTTTCGAACAGACCATTCAAAATTGGAATATTATATAATTTTGTAAAATAAATAAAAAATCCTTGCATCTGCCTGCCCCATTCTTTCAAAATTCTGTGGTTCGTGTGTGCGTACTCTGTTTTGTCTGGACGGAGAGTGATATCCGGCCATATATTTCCCTCGTGACACTGCAGCCTTGAGCCGGCCGAGAGCCGGCCCATAGGGAGGAAGAGGAGCGCACTGGGGGAGTAGTGGAAGTGCATCACTGCACAATGGGACGGCTGATCCTCCTGTGGGATGCCGCCGAGTATCCACAACCCCCATCCTTCCAGGAGTTAAAAAAAAAATAAAAAAATATCAGACGCCCCAGTGTGTCCCCAGGGGATGGATACACGAGTGCTGTTGGTGCTGTTCTATCCAAAGATGATCTCAGCCTGTATCCATCCAACCGGCTGATCTGTTCATCCCTGAAAAAGCTTCACCTAGACATAGACATACAAGCAGGGGCTCTGCTCGCGGCCCGGAGCCTGTGAACGAATGAACTGTGAGAAGATTTATCACAGGATGCTGTTTTGCAGTGTCCTTTAGTCTGGCTGGCTTTGCATACGGACAGACAAAGAGAGCTTTATAGTCACTGTTTCACCCTTACTTAGTCAGGATACGGACGTCTTTTAATAACTTTGGCTTGTGCTGAAAAAAAAAAAAGGAAGAAAAATGTGCTCATTTCACAAAGTGATTTTTCAGTATCTACTCCTATGTTATCTCAAGATAGTGATAGTAAACGCTTGTTCCGGCTGTAACACAAGGCACAGGTTTATATTACTTTGCTCATATGTTATCATTTCTATAACAGCAGCTTACACACAATAATATGTCAGGCTGCACATAAAAGGGATTAAAAACATTTAGAAATGTCAATATGATAAGGCTGATTTTTTTCTGAGGAGATGTTTAACATTTATGGAAGGAGTCTCCAGTCCCCAGAGCTTTGTAACAGTCAAAAGGTAAATCTAAGAATCTTACCAGGATGAAGGACTTTGTGCTTCAAAGGCAGCATTAGTCGAACGCTGGAGAGGAAAGATGTATTTATAGCTGCTATAATAAACTAATATGTTTTCATAGAATCTGCATAGTTACTGCTACTATAAATAGATTAATATAAATGACATATATAAATGTAAATTGTGCTAGTGTTGGTAAATTGCTGTAGTTTAAAAGGAATAAACATCGTCTGTAGCAGGATGCCCAGACGTGTTTTAAATAAAAATAGAATATAAAAATAATATAATATAATTTAATATAATTATTTAATATAAAAAAGAATAAAGCAATTTGGTCAAAATGCAACGAAATGAAAGAAATATAATATAATAATAATATAATTAAAATATAATAATAATAATAATAATAATAATAATAATAATAATAATAATAATAATAAAAAAATATGAAAAAATATGAAAAGGTTTTGAGTGAATGAAGCTGCATTCAGACGCATTCGCCGGTTCAAAATGATTTGTTTTTAAACGCCATACTTACATACATCCGAGTTTGTTGTAGAGCACACACAACTGTCCACAAGAAATATGACTAATGTGGTGCAGTAAAAACAGCTGGATGAATAAATGTAGTTGAGAAAGAGAGTAATATGTTGAACATGAACATGAATAATGAACATGGCTACCAGTAAGTACACATGCGAAGTACAGACGTTAGTTGTGTGCTTGCTAATCTACATTAAGACAAAGTAAATACTTTAGTATTTGGTCATAGGATGCGGTTTGAGACCTATAAATCCTGCGTTGGGAAACGTCTGGGATGAAACAGAGAAAACTTGTGCAAATCCAGGGTCAGAGAAAAGGCCAGTGTACTTCAGTTCAGGTATAAATTCAGGAGAGAGCAAGAGGCCCTGCGTTCCCCATCCGTCTGCCTAACGGGCCCTACTTCGGATTGTTGAGGTGAATATATTGCACTTCAGAGCAGAGAGCAATTTGCCCCGATGTCAAGATAAGTTATAGAGATGAGCCTCCGTGTTTTATAGTCAGTCTTGCCCTATATATGTCACCTAAACCTCACACAGTAAAGCACAAGAAGTAAGAACGCATGCAATACACATGAAGGGAGGGGATAAAAACGAGGTGCGCAGAAAAGGCAGGTGACAGTCGTCGTTTTGTTTTAT
Source organism: Silurus aristotelis (assembly GCF_946808225.1). Taxonomy (NCBI): domain Eukaryota; kingdom Metazoa; phylum Chordata; class Actinopteri; order Siluriformes; family Siluridae; genus Silurus; species Silurus aristotelis. The sequence goes on along the minus strand of NC_139587.1, from coordinate 25,073,276 downwards.
TATGTGGTGACTGGTGACATGTTGGTGTTTCACTTTTCAGCACATTCTTTACATGCAATAAATCCACACAATGTATCAGCTGCTGATAAAGAACTGGAGGTCAGACTGTGTTCATAACCACAGCAAAAAAAAGAAAAAAGAATGTACATCTGCTGACCACCGGCATCATTCAGACAGCAAAATATTTCATAATAATCTTTTTTTATTATCATTTAAAGCTACAGTTTATTTACTGAACCTCAGATTATCATTAGTATCATGCAAGTAGGCAAAAATTATTTATAGAGCACGTTCAAAACAACATCTGCTGATCATTGTGCTGTAAAAAAAAAATAAAAAATAAATAAATAAATAAATAAATATATATATATATATATATATATATATATATATATATATATATATATATATATATATATATATATATATATATGGATTTAGGTAACTTGATGGGGTTAAAAACACAGTATGACTTGAATCAATAAACATGAACAATACTTCTCCAAACCCCTATAATGGTACAAATGGCAGCCATTTTTAAAAAAAAAAAATTTATTTGAATATATTTTAATCATTCATTTATTCATTTATTAACAGGCATCATTACACACTCTGTATAGGATTATGTGTCTCGATACAATATAAAGCATGCATACAAATATTTGGACACATTTTTAGAAGACATCAACAAACGTCTCAGCTAGGTATATATATGTGTTAAAATAATATTTGTGATTTTTGTCCTTAATAAAATGAATTTTTTAGGAATTTTAAATCTCTCACGAGAAAAATATTGTGTGTCTCCTCCTCCCACAGTCATACACCGGGTTATGAGAACGACCCGAGCACACCCATGGTGTACAGCTGCAGCACCCAGTACCGAATACACACCCATGGAGTCTTCCGAGGAATTCAGGTCAGTACACAGACAAGACAGAGTCCAAATAATGCACAGTGCAGTCTGGATCATACCATTACAGACACCAGCAACTGATGGCACAGTTGTTTACAAGGCAAAATCAGTATATTGTTAAGTCGTTATAACATACACTTTATAAATATAATAAATCTATATAATTATATAATATCCAAAAAGTATATGGGTGTGTGGCATTGTAGTGGCATAGTTTTCCTGCATTTGCTAATACAAGGCCAAGGGCAGGGCAATGCACACACACACACACACACACACACACACACACACACACACACACACACACACACACACACACACAGTGTACACACTCCTGCACTAACATAACCACGCTGCGAAAGCGCACGCTTAAAAAGGCGACGAGTGATAAAGAAGCCCCGAATGAACGAGTAAGTGAAACGAACAGCAAATAAATAACAATAAGGCCCCAAAGAATGGCTCTGACTCAATGAAAGGGTCGTGTGAGAGGAAACAGGAGCCTGCCAGAACATTTAAGACACTTAAAAGGCATTTTTTGGATGAGAGAACAGGGGAAAAAAAGAAAACCAAACAACAAAAAAAAAAAAAATCTCCATTAGAAACTAAGCTACAGTTTCCATTTGCAACCACATGCTAATAAATCATTAGGTCTTAATTAATGTCTGTCAGCGGTCTTTAAGCAGTGCTTGCAGATATTCTCCAGAGCTAGCTCCTCATTCAGAAGATTGTTTAAAAAAGCAAAAAAAAAAAATCCCTGAGTGTTTTAAAAAGCGTTAAGCATGAAGTTTAAAGCATATATTTTCTGTAACAAAGATTCATCACACCCCGGTCATGCACACGAAGCAATAATTATAATGAATCTTAATGAGTAGTGTATATAAAACAGCCTGTATAAGCATGTACTTGACCGACCTTAGTATACACACTATAAAAAAAAACTAGCACACTAGCACAATAGTCATGTTGGTCACCTAGTGACATACAGCGGCACATTATCATTCCCAGGGGTTCAATCTATAAGTCTGGCAGTGCAGCCTTAAACACTTTAGTAATTTACTTATCAATAGCATTTACTACACATTCATTACCACGGCAGCGTATAGAAAAAAAAACGCCATTATGCTAAGCGCTAGCTAATTAAGAGCAGATGGGCCCTAACGTTTTGCAAATGAGGGCTGGGGGAGAGCGGCCATGGGATAAGGTCGGGCTAACATCCGTGACTAACAGCTCCCATTTGGCGGCTAAATCGGTGGGCAAGGGTGAATCCCTGTGATAATTTCACAGCTAATTTTGCAATAATGAGCTCTTGGTGAGTGAACAATTTTTTGTTAAGAAACACAACAGCGATGCGATCGCGTCTTTTATGGCGCTATCGCTAGCCTGAGACCTGAAGCGCAGCAGGAATTGACCACTTTTACCACAGCAAGGAGTGTCTTACAATTAAACCTCAAAACTGTTCTTGTCCGTGTGAATCTTTCGCTGTAGGACGTCAGAAGAGTCCCGGGCATTGCTCCAGCCATCGTACGCTCCGAGACCAACGAGAAGCGGCCGTTCATGTGCGCCTACCCGGGATGCAACAAGCGCTACTTCAAACTCTCTCACCTACAGATGCACAGTCGCAAACATACAGGTACAGAAATGTTTCTTCAAATCAGAGGTTCTAAAATACTTTTTTTATTAAAAAGCTTACAAGTTTGATATATCGAAATCCTTTAAATATATCAAAACACATTTATTGCAGCCAGTGTTTTTTCATTTCTGAAATTCCCCCCGTTTTTTTTATTAAACTTGTCATTAGATTGCAGTTGACGTCAATGCTAATAGTGGGTGGTAAATTGCACAACAAAAACGAAAATTCCCGACCCCTGCGGATCGTCAGACTCCATTCTGAGAAGCATGACTCTAGATAAGACTCATTAGCGCGGAAACTACGTATTGTGTATCTCCAGTACGCGTATTTCCTGTACTGCACAATTTGGTGTTTTCCCCACTCATCTATTCCAACTCCCAGCCTGAGTCAGATAATAAAGACCAATGTAAAACTGATAAACAACAGTTTAAGAAACAGAGGCCCAATTCTGACCATCGATCACAGATCCAGGAAGAATGGTAGCAACAAGACCAACACTACACACTTGACACACATGATGCACTCGGTGATTTTATACTACATTGTAGTTAAATTCTCGATTCTGATTGGTCAGAAGGTGATTCATTTTCTATAATAAGATTCTAACATCAACACTTTCAAAAGAAAACAATAAATAAATGAGACCATTGATTATGGTTTCACAACATTATATAGCACCGTGGTCAAAACTTTGTGGACACCTGACCAAGTTCTTTGAACATTCCTTGAACATTCCAGATTCAGCGCCCCAATCAAATATCAGGAATAAAATACAATACCGTATAATAAAAATAATCATCAAAATTTCGGGTTGTAAGCGTATCTCTGCTTTGTTTCAGCACCTCGCTGATGCCTTCTAATTACAGCTCCCTCCTAAGTGTTTAATTCTTTACCTCAAATGAAACAAAGTCACTGTGACGGTCATCGTGATCGCTCCAGTTGTTGCAATGAAGCAATGAATGATGATACTTGGTGATAAATAAATCGTATAATTCCTGTTTGGCTCTCTTCTAGGTATTTGAAAGTAAATAAAAAAATGTGTTGCAGGTGAAAAGCCGTACCAGTGTGATTTCACAGACTGCGGGCGGAGATTTTCCCGGTCAGACCAGCTGAAGAGACATCAGAGGAGACACACAGGTTCGCTTCATCTATCATCATTTCTTCTGTCCTGTCTTTCCTTTTTCTTTCAGCTTTCAAATTTTTTTTTCTTTTTTTTTTTACACTAGATGTAAGACGCTAACCAGGCTATTTTCTGTGCTTTAAGAGACAGATTAAGAATCATAGATAAGCAGCTTTTTTTTTTTTTACAATTTTTTTACTATGACTCATTCCTTATGGCACTTGTGTATATTATATGTAAGCCATTAAAGCTAATACAAATGACCCTTTGCTAGCAGAAGTACATCGTTGCTGAATAATACGATGTAACACGGTGATATAATGCAGTCGGTTGTCTGCATGAATGTTTAGAAATGTGTCATAACGTGTGAGAAAGTCTGTGAGAAAGTGTCCGAGCTGAAGATGGCGACGTTTTCCTGATTCACTGCCTGCCGCAGATGTATTGCTACTAGCCGGACGTACTCTCACATCATCTATCCAGTGTTCGAGAGATGTAACTTTGCTCTCTTAGTCCTCGTCCTCTTAGAAGGGATTCCCTCCTGGCCTCTACTGTAGCCTGTACTCTTTCTCTCTTTGTGTGGTTGTGTGTGTGTGTGTGTGTGTGTGTGTGTGTGTCTGTGTATATATATGTGTGTGTGTGTGTGTGCATGTAGGCGTTAAACCTTTCCAGTGTGAGACATGTCAGAGAAAGTTCTCACGGTCAGACCACCTTAAGACCCACACCCGGACTCATACAGGTAAAACAAGTGCGTAAAACTTTTATTTTTTCACATTTTTACTCTCTTTTTCGACTGTTATCTAAGAGGTCATATCCGGTTTGTTATTATATTAGCAAATCTATTTTTATTTTTTTTTAGAAATCATGACCTCCTTAAAGTCACCCTTAACATGATAAAATCTGATTTAAAAATCCCCCCAAAAATAAGGTGTTTCAGCCCAATTTTAAACTAAAAAACGCATGTTTTATGACATCATAAAATTCAAGAGCCAACCAACTTCTAGTATGCAAATGCAAAACACTGATCTCCCCATGGAAGTGGTGGATATGTACGGTTAAAACTGTACATAACTGAAATTTGACTTTTTTTTTTGGAAATTTGATTTGTAGATCAGTTTTGATTAATGACTTTTTTGACTTTCATAACAAAGCAATTATTCAGGAGGTGCTAGCTCAATGTTAAGACTTTTGATTAAAAGCTTTTGAGTTAATATCCCGCCAAAGCTGCCACTGCTGGGCCCTTACGCTAGGCCCTTAACCCTCATGTGTATAAGTAAAATAACTTATTCGCTCTGGATAATGGCTTCCGCCAAATGCCGTATATGTACATTTATGATACTAAAAAAAGTTGCCAATTATGTGCAAAAAGAAAATGTTTTGGGGTGACTTTAAGATTTTCTTTAGCAAACCATCTTCCTTGATCTCTGATCTAAGCTCTTTCTCCGATCTAAAGTGCTCTTCTCTCTTCCTGCAGGTGAGAAGCCTTTCAATTGCAGGTGGCCAAACTGCCAGAAGAAGTTTGCCCGATCTGATGAGTTAGTTCGGCACCACAACATGCACCAGAGGAACCTGACCAAACTTCAGCTTGCCATCTAAAGACCCTGCTGTCACAAAGCTGCTTCTGCTGTCAGATATATCCCACTTCTGCAGGTCTCGGCTCTGCACATTTAACTCTAAAAAACACTCACGAAGGCCCTGGTATTTAGTTGATAAGTAAAAAAAAAAGATGAATTAAGCTCTGGTGGTGTTTGCAGCCTGCAATATCTCTATGGCTGAAGATTGAATTTTGTGCTGGTCTAGGATTTACTTCACCTGCCCATAAGTGTTATATAAAAAATAAATTGTAACCTGTGTTGTATGATGAGACACATAATACGACAATTAAGCTCTGAAGAACAACAAGGAAATGGCAGGTGAGTATAATACCAGATAATGACTCAGGCTATGGAATAGCTAGCTGGCCTTTAGAGGTTAAAAATGCACAAAAAGCAAAATCAACTGAAATATATATATATATAAAAATTCCCAGATGAGTCAATAAAAGGTTTAAAAAAAAGAAAAAGAAATATGCCTGAGTCAGCATTTTACTGCAAACAGAACTTCTATTGGATTTCACCATGATGACAAATGTGGAAAAAAACAGGGGTGGACAAATCATAAATCTGTCAGCTTAGTCTGTTCAATTCGTGTTTTTATTGCAAAAAAAAAAAAAGAAAAAGAAAAAAACCCTGACTAGTAATAACATTATGTAATAACAAACTCTTTGGTTGGTTGTATTTGTTATGTGAAAGCTACTTAAATTCAGTACTTTCGACAAGTTTAAATACACAAAATCTAATTTTCTTTAGCAAAAGTCATTGATGAGGTTTTTTTTCTTTCTTTGCATTTTTAAACAGCGTAAAAGAACAAGATAAGAAACTAATAAGCGGTATAATAAACGGTTTGTCCATTCCCTTGTCATCATTACAACTTGCCAACTATCTCAAAATTGTAACCTTTAAAGTTCTACGTAGCATAACACCAGGGCGTTTCAGGCATTGCGAAATTAAAATGCTAAATTATTGCTAAAACCAGGTGTATGATAATCGTATTGATTTGGGCAGCGGACGTTAGTCTTAGACACGACAGCGTGACACTACGGGCAGTTCAAGTAGCAGCAATGAAAGCCTTTTTACCCCGATCATGCCCTTGCTAGTGCCGTCGAGATGTATACCAATAAGTGCACGTTATATTTACTATACTAGCTCCTAGGACCTTTTAGTTTAATTTATTACTTTCTCTTGTAAATTAAGATCTCTCTCTTTCCCTTTCTCTCTCTGTCTGTCTCTTTCTTTTAATAAACCGAGCATTCATTTTCTCCCATGTATCCAGAATCCCACTTCATTATATCACAATTCCGATATTTGTATTCATGGACCAATCATTAAAGTATAACCTCTGTAGCTTTTGGACGTCTGCAGTGTAAATAGTGCTTCTCTCTGTAACCATTAGGAGTTAAATTATCAGTAGGTCACACTGGCTATGTGACTCTGGTTTGTGGTCAAGTTGTAAATATTACTGTCTATCCACAGCTGGAACAAGAAATAGAAGACTTTTTTTTTTTTTTTTGTGGAAAATGTGACTCACGTTCGCAAAAAAAGAGAGGAAATGTGAAAACTACTCGGATGGAATTTTTGTTCTTGAACTGTTTTATCTGTATCATATGAATATATGCAGTATGTTAGTGATAACCCTTTTTTTTATAATTAAATTGTTGATGCCGGTAAAAAAAAAACGTGTGTGTGTGTGTGTGTGTGTGTGTGTGTGTGTGTGTGTGTGTGTGTGTGTGTGTTTGATTACCTCAGCCAAAAAGAAATCTGTAACTGGTTGAAAATTCTTGAATCTGTATCTAGCTAGTCTAGCTAATTTTATATTCTAGCATCTGACCATGTTCCTGTCGTGTTTTTTCAAGTCTAAAAAAAAAAAAAAAAAACGAATCCAGGAAAAATCCCAAACATTAAAGTATAAGATGGATCTGGGTTTCTTTTCGGACCTCAAGGAATATAATCAGATTCAGAATCAGAATCAGAAATCGCTTTATTATCAAGTATGTTTACACTCACAATGATTTTGGGGACAGGAGATTCCAGTGAAGGAGAAAGTACAGGCATAATAAAACAAGATGTAAGTAAAACAGACTATGAAATAATGCACTATATGTAGAGAAGTAGAAATATTGTGAAAATGATGTACAGATATGCTTGGTAATAAATGCTCTTAGTAATGCCTTAATGGGGAAAGCACATAACCTAACCTAACATAAAACCTAAATGCTGTGTATATTCTATTCTTCAACAAAAATGACACTGTTATACATTACATGAACAAAATCCTTGGGACACCTGTTTGTTTTTTTCCCAAAATGTTCCCACTAATTTGAAAACACACGATTATGTAGGATATCTTTGAAAGCGGTTGCATTACATTTTCCGAGCTCCATGATAACATGGTTTCCATGGGTTGGAGTGGAAGATTTTGCTTGCATTAGAGCTTTGACCTTAACTTTACTGAACAATTTTCGGATGAATGTGAACGCTGACTGCACTCCAGCCCTCCTCACCTCACCCACATCTGTATCTGACTTTTCTAACACCCCTGTGAACACAAATCTCCACAAGCACACACCATAATCTAGTGAAACATCTTCCCAGAAGTGTGTAGGTTACAACAATGTCTAACAAGGTCTAACAATGTGGCAGCGTAAGAGGCTAAATACACAAAAGCAAGATTAGCATAAACATTAGCACTTGTATTCATATGTAACAATTAAACATCCCTCAATTCTTGTCTGATGAAGATATATATGTATGGAAATTATTTAAAAACACTTATAAATGCAGAACTAATACATGATATAGACAGGCATCTGCATACAACAAATGCCCCGTATCCGATTATTGTATCTAATTTGGCTATTAGTTATCGACAATTGACAAATAATTGTAAACATTTGCGGATAATTGTCTTCGCTCTGCATTGAAGTGTCTACATAAAGCTCCTTTAAAAACTCTCGATTAAAAACTGCCACTTTGTTCTCTATTTTGGAGTATTTTTTCTGTTGCCTTCTAGGATGTGATCTGATCTTAAATATTATTTTGGAAAACACTTTTTCATACGAATTACATTTTTGAAGAAGAAGATTTTTTTTGGATTCTCACAGCGACATGTAGCGTAATTCTGAATACATTCGAAGCAGTTCCATCCTTGTGGATAATTTTTGTTTTCATTTTTACAAACTTTTATACTTAGACATGAAACAGGCTAAAGCACTAGAAATTCAACTCCGACTTTTACGCTTGATTTTAATCGATTCCCTTTTTATTCCTAGATACCTTTTCTAAATTTCCTTTTAAACACTAAGACCCAGTGTAACTTACTCTATCTGTGTGGAATCAAATATCAATTTTAAGGAGCACAGGATTAAAATAACTGAGGTAATAAAGCAAAAAAAAGATATATATAATGTCAATCCATCATTCACCACTTTCCTTATCTCTACTCCAATACTTTTTTGGATTTCTCGGCTGGAAGACGACTTCATTTTCCAGCGTTGTTTTTCTAACTTACAGAATATTTTACTGTGACTTTTACGCACCCCAAAGAAGTCGCGGTACTTCAGAGTTACATCAGCAGTAACAAAAGGCTCTCATCAGGAGCACATAGTTCGCATTAAAGCTGCAGCTGTAGGAATGTACGGCTCTCTGATTATATTTCATCCTGAGCTAGTGCTAGCTGTGGATGTCGAGATCTGCTCTTCCTTCAGCAATTTGCTTGGCCCCCGGTGCTGTGTAAATTAGCAAACCTCTCCACCCTATTACTCAGAAGGAAAAGCCCCGCTATATCTCCGAGTGACAGTGCTTAATCTCTGTCCCAGATTTGGCCTGCTTGGCCTTTGAAGGCGAGGCGGCTGTTTTGTGTAACTCTGACGCAGTCCACTCGTACCGGACACTCTTGCCACTTCGATTGAAGCAGATATTGCTCTTGTATTAATCTACAAAATGTGGATCTTTAAAGGGAGGGAGGGGGGGGGGGATTGGGGGGAATAAGAAGAAATGCTAAAACTGAGAGACGGTTTCCAATGACCAAAACCAGAGAGTCTGGACTTTGTGAAAGACGGCGGAAATATATTTCGAAAAGCGGAAAACTTTCTTTTGGTCCGATTTATGAGCTTCAAATTCAATGCTTAGAAAATCATGTATTAGAAAAAGAAAACACACCAGTCCAGCTTGTAAGGTGAATCATTTGCCATTTGAAGGAAAAGTCCGGAAGGCCATATAACATCATAATTCAATTATTTACAGTAAGTAAAATGCATCTAAATGTTTTTATTACATGCTGTATTTATGATACAGTTGCAAATATATGACCTTTTTCCTAATACAGGTACAAAGGCTCAAATCCCTATGTAGCAGCCAATACTGATCCCTCCACCATCCTTAAGTTTACAGTTAAACTCAACACAAAAATCTTTATAATAAAATATGAAGTATAAACCAATTTCAGTCACAAAAAAATCTATTTAAATCTTTGCCATTTGTAATGTTTTTTTCCTCCTGTAATGTACATTGATCAAGAAACCTGAAGGGGAACAGATGCAAAAAGGGAATCCATCATCATCCGATTGACACCAAATGTCCATTCATTATAGTTGCTTTACTGTTGAGGGTATCAGCTGCTCACTGATTGATGCTTGAATGGTAACTGGTTTAATGGTAACTGGTTTAATGGTAACTCTGCTCTGTCTAACTCCTCAGCTGATTATTTTCCCAAAAGAGCATGACCAAGAGTTTTCTTAGATCATGTCACATACTCATGGAAGTGTGTGTGAGTTTATATACAAATATGAATTTATGTACTGCATATCGGTGACTTTCAATTTTATGAAAAGAAGGAAAGTTATTGATAGGAAAACATTAAAAATCCTTCTGATGCAAATTGTGTTTCTTTTTGGTGCCATGGAGTTTTTTTTCCTTTACCATCAGCATGCTTGATGATGATGATGATGATGATGATGATGATGATGATTTCCCCAAATCTGATATCTATTATATACTATGTACAATATCTATAAATCTAAAGCACACATGGTCTTCACATGTATACAGAACATCCTGTATTACTATAATGACCTTATAAAATGCCTTTGAGTCTTTAGTGAAGCTCAGCATGGAGCTAATGGACAGAGAAGAATTCACACAGAGGCGAGAGTGTAAACTCTGCAGGACGATTCGGCACTGCTATCACCTCGACCTGCTTGACCAGACGGAGCAGCTGGCTGTATTCCTGCCCCACCGTTCTGTACTGCACGGTGGGGTAGAAAGGCTCTTCATCAACTGGATTAGATAAAAGAGATAAGCCTTGAGATAAGCCGCTGATAAGTTACTGGTAGGGGTCGAAGGAACGAGTGGGCAGATGATGAATGCACATCTCTGACCTGATGCTGTGATGATTTATCAGAGGAATAGATAAAGTAGAAGTGACTCGGAGGCTACCGCTCGCACAACTGATACACATTATAAAGCGATTATCATACATGTCTATCTAGTACAAAATAATAATAAAAAGGGAAAGAAAAAGTTTGAGCCATGAATGATTCACAGAATCTATCCCAAGTGCTTAACATCCTAAAAATATTATATAAAAAAAATATAAAAAATGTATAATTATTAATACAAACTATGGAAAGAATGAAACACGTCCTCTTATAAGGAAACAACAATGGACTAGCGTGAAAAATCTCAAGTTGACTATTTTATTGTACTATTTATCCATTTAATTTAATGGAACATCCACAAATCAAGCAAGTTCCTATTATCACTTACATTGTAACAGTTAGTTCATAACCAGGCGGCTTTATCTCTTGAGATCAGTTAGAAAACAAACGCAGCTCACAAAAGTGCCATGTGGAAAAACCCCAGACGTACAAACTCATCTTTCATAAACACGTTCCCTTGTTCGAAATGAAGTTACAGAACATTGCTGAAACTGGAGACTCCTTCCTTACACAACATGTTACTATTAGCTGTGTTTCCTTGTCACCTAACAACACATCTGCTCACATTTGGAAAAAATTTGTTTTGGCTTGAATATAGCAAGTTATAGAATTGTATCTCACCTAAAAACTTTTTTCATACATCTGAACAAGATTTCTATGTGCTTCTTGTACATCGTATTCTACATATAGCTCCTATTTGCTGTTATAAAAACCTCCTAGGGAAGATGTTTCGCTACATTATGAAGTTTGCTGGCGGATATTTGTGCTCATACAGACACAAGGGTGTTAGTAAAGTACATGTGACAAGTATAAAGCACTCTTTCTTTCTTTCTTTCTTTCTTTCTTTCTTTCTTTCTTTCTTTCTTTCTTTCTTTCTCTCTCTCTCTCTCTCTCTCTCTCTCTCTCTCTCTCTCTCTCTCTCTCTCTCTCTCTCTCTCTCTCTCTCTCTCTCTCTCTTTCACTTTGTCTCTTTCTTTCCCTTTTTACTGATGTCACCATCCTGGTAAGGAGGCCTGAGATGCAGTCAGCATTCCAATTTCCCCCAAAGGTGTTCAATAGGTTTGAGATCGTTCTCTCCGACAATGTAGGAACAGGTTTGGGTTTCCTAGTTCAAGTGAAGGGAAAGTTTCATGCTGCTACATTCAAAGACATTCTATAAAACTGTGTGCCTCCAACTTTGTGGTGAAAAAAACACATATGGCTGGAAAGGTCTGATGACCCAATACCTTATAGAGGACAAAATCATAGTGGACTCCTGATCTGTTAAGTTTTAGATAACATTTTAGATAACATTTTTTTGGTAGATAGCAGCAAAAGAATCTTCAAATTGTAAAACCACATTAGTAAGTCTGATACTCATGCATACTACATACACTATATTGCCATATATGCTATATTTTCCTGCTATATGTGGTTCTTTTCCAAACTGTTACCACAAATCTGGAGGCACTCAATTGTACAGGACGTCTTTAAATGCGCTATAATAAAATTTTTCATTCACTTGAACTTGGAAACCCAAACCTGTTCCAGCATGGTGATGCTCCAGTGCTCCAGTGGAGAGGAAGATCTTGCTGATATAGAGCTCTGATCTCATCCATCCCTACTGAACACCTTTGGGATGAATGTGAACGCTAACTGCACCCCAGGTCTCCTCACCTACATCAGTACCTGATTTTCGTAATAACCTTGTGGCTAACACAAATATCCATAAGCACACTCCAAAATCTAGTGGAACATCTTCCCAGAAGAGTGAAGGGAATTATAAGAGTAAATTAGGACTAAATGTGGAATGCAACGTTGAAAAACTACATACCGTACTTATGATCACACACTTTTGGCAATATAGTGTATATATTATATTAAAAACGGTGTTTAAAAAAAAAAAAAAACTCAACTATTTGGTGTAGGAGATGCATTTAATTCGCCGCATTATTCCCTTAACACCTTTCCTTTACAACCTTTGGATTTCTTACATTGAAAACAAAAAGAACTTCTATACACACGCAATGATCTTTCTTTTCTCATTTTTTTCCTTTTTTTTTCTCCGCAGTACTAAAATATCTTCAGCTCTCAAGGTAAAAAGCCAGGACTAAACCTCTCCACACTTTTACAGCCACTAAAAGTGACTAACACAATTATGGTAAACTCAACCTGACGAACATAATGAGGATGTTTTCCAGTCCTCGGCTCAGTGGAAGGCGGGAAGGCTGTTAGATGGGAAAAAAAACGAGAGAAAATCGCTCTAAGCCTCGAACACGTGCAACTCTACCACCATGCCGTAATTTATCTGTGGGTGTAAAAGAGGGTGACCGTGTAAAACTAAGTGACCAACTTTGATTTAAACTGCTTTTAAGATTCTTGCTTTTTTTTCTGAACATGGGAGAACACGGGGATCACTTGACGGGGTCGCTGGTGTTTCTCAACGGCGGATTGGCGTGTTTAGGTTAGTCAGTAGGAGGACTCCAGAAATTAGCTGTTTGATCTGTGGCAATTCCTAAGCGTGTACTGATGCATTTATGGGAGTGCTGTAAAGCTTGTAAAACATTAGGGACAAAGAATGTGATGGTTTCTCTACTGTGTATGCATAATTCAACAATTCAGACTGCTTAAAAAAACATTCAAACAGCTGTGGAGTTTTTTTTTTCATTAAAAATTATTATATAATTTTCTGACAAGTTTCCATGATACTATCCCAGTGATTTTAGTGTGTTACAGTTAAATGGGGAGTTGTAGCTCAGTGGTTAAGGCGCTGGGTTACTGATCGGAAGGTCAGGGATTCAAGCCCTGGTCTTGCCAAGCTGCCACTCTTGGGCCCTTGAGCAAGGCCCTTAACCCTCTGTGCTCCAAAAGCACTGTATCATGGCCGACCCTGAGCTCTGACCCCTAGCTTCTGAGCAAGCTGGGATATGTGAGGAACGAATTTCACTGTGCTGTAAAGTATATGTGACAAATAAAGGTTATTATTAAATTCTCAATTCTGATTGGTCAGATGATGATTATTTATCTGGGACAAGACTGTACAGTAAATAGGATAAAATAATTGTAAAAATATTGGAATAAAGTTTTCCTACATTTTATCTATAGTTTGGACATTTTACGACCAAAAGTATTGGGACACTCGACTTTTCCAGCCGTATGTGATTCTTCCCCAAACTCTTATCGTGAAGTTTGGAGACACACATTTGTATTGGTATGACATTTTCCCTGAACTAGGAGACCCAAACCTGTGCCAGCATAATAATGCCTCCATGAAGATATGGCTTACATGGGTCAGAGTGGAAGATCTCCTGCTATAGAGCTCTGACCACCAGTCCTCCTCACCTCACCTATATCAGTACCTGATATTACAAACACCCTTGTGTCTGAATGAGCACAAATCTAGACAAGCACACTCCAAAATATAATCGAGCATCTTCCCAGAGAAGCAGAGGTTATTATAAAAGCAAATGGAGACTATAAACAAAATCTTATGATCAGGTGTCCACAAACTTTTGTCCATATAATGTATGTATAATATTTTTAAAAGGATTTTTCATTTGCAATGTATTTTGTTTGTTAGATGGAGGTTCTTAGCAATATTTTAGGTTTGTGCCACTGTACTGCCTCTCGCATATGCCGCTGCACCACGTTACGTTTGTTTTTGCATCCAACTACACAGTTTCACGGTTGTCGCCTTTGTTGTCCATGTTTATTCTCAGGTTGAGGTTTTTGTTAATGTGCTTAGTTACATATTTTATTGTTTGCGTGTCTTTTTTGTGTTTTTTTACATTTTCATTTAATTATATGACAGAATATGAGAGAAAGGAAAGAGAGGATGGTGAGAATACAACAGTTTACAGCTGCTGTAAGATAAGCGATAATAGGTGCAAACATGCTTTGCAGGTTTTTCACAATAAATGAAAGGATTAAAACCTACACTCGAGATGGAAATAATAAAATTACCTCTTCTGTAGCGATATCTACTGTGATTATTGATTAGGGTCGATCGCGAACCCGTATTGGCGTATTCAACTACGGTTGTCCGTAACGAGAACGATTTTCAGTTAGCTGAATCATAAGCCGTCGGAGGTAGATCGTCTTTGCGTTCACAAAGCCCTCTCGAATACTTTTGAAATGGGCCGAGCCCAAAGAAAACAGAGGATCCTCAGTCCTCCCGGTAGCAGCCAGAGTTCATTACGTGCTGCCTTCATTTGTCAAGGCTAATTTGGGAACAAGAACAATACTTGGTTTAACAGGGTAAACAAATCGCCGTATCACCACGCTGAAATTTTGATGTATTTAGGAAAAGAAACGATTTCCACGAACGGTCCCCAAGGTGATAGGATCTTGCGCAAACAGCCTAGAACGATCCGCAACCAAAAACGGTGCAAAAGGTTATGTTATTAATAGCTGGAGCCCACACAGGGGTCACTGATAGGATGTTTGTGTATAAATGACTTCGTTTAGACCCGTTTTTCTGCTCACAGTGTGTAAAGGTGAAGCGTAATGAATCAAACTGGATGGAATGAGATTCGTTTGAAAGATTATTATTCAAAAGTATTTTACATCCAGACCCTGACATGCGGCTTATAAATCTTTCAGAGGAAGTAAAGCCAAAAGCCAAAAAAAAACTGGTGGAGCAATTATGATCATTATTTTAGAGTTTTTAAAAAAGGCTGCTTTTTATACCACAGCATTGTTGAATTCTTGAATGTGATTGGTCAAAAATATGTTTATTAATGTTCTATATAATGTTCTGGCTGTACATTCACGTTTACAGGAACTTGTAAATATATGTACAGAATTATTATCAGATAAGTTTACTGTAAGGGGACATTTATTGAGTTTTCAGTGTCAGCACTTTGTAAAAGTCAAAGAGAAATTCCATACTAAAAGCACAATTCTCTTTGTCATTCCTTGGTAAAATTAGCATTATTTGTTTTTATTTATTTATTTTTTTTTTTTTGGGGAACTAGCTTAATTTATTGTCATCGTTTTTGTTTTTATTGTATTGTATCTGTTGTAGCTATAATTGTGCAAAATTGATAATAAATAAATAAATAAATAAATATATTTCATACTGGTTCATTAGGATTTAGATTAAAAGTACAGTCAGTCGAAATTACCAATGGAAGTGTAAATTGCATTTTTTTAATTTAAGGAAATCCAATTTACGTTTAACTTTTGGAAATAGTAGGTCTATAGATGTTTAAAAAAATGTAATTGTTAGCATTGACAAAAAAAAAAAAAAGCTGTGGTATAAGAATAAAACACTTTGGGATGCGCCTTCCATATATTAATGCTTGAAATTAAATGTTAATTATTCATTGCATAAATGATGGATGGTCCTTGAATGACTATTGTGGTGAAATTCAAATGTTTGCACTGCTTTATGCAAAATAAGGAAAATAAACTGAAATTGTAGTTGTGCATTTGATGCATTAAGTTTTTTCTTCCCCATTACAAACAGAAAAATTATCAAATAGTGAACTCTGTTTTTTCTAAAATGTATTTTAATAGAATTAAAATAGAAAGCAGTATTTTCATTTCTGAGTGTGATGCAAATATTTTTATTTGTCTAAAATATTTGTCTTAATTGTCTCATCCTGCTTTATTATAATTTTTTTAATGATCTCTTACACATTTCCTGCAGCTCTTTTTTTTTTTATTTACCGAAATAAAATACGTAATAAAAAAAATTATATTAGTGATTATTAACAAGATGACGCCCTCTAGTGTCCACTTCTAACAGTACACACTGGTCAGTGTCTCCTAAACTTCAAAAGAGTGGAGGTTATTATAACAGCAAATGAGGACTAAATCTTAAAGGTCTGTTTAATGTATAAAACAATTATCATCACAGGACATGTTTAATCAACCAAAAAATGCATTCATATGTGTTTTGGAATTAGACATACAGTACAGACCAAAAGTTTGGACACACCTTCTCATTCAAAGAGTTTTCTTTATTTTCATGACTATGAAAATTGGAGAGTCACACTGAAGGCATCAAGGGCTATTTGACCAAGAAGGAGAGTGATGGGGTGCTGCGCTAGATGACCTGGCCTCCACAGTCACCGGACCTGAACCCAATCGAGATGGTTTAGGGGTGAGCTGGACCGCAGAGTGAAGGCAAAAGGGCCAACAAGTGCCAAGCATCTCTCGGGGAACTCCTTCAAGACTGTTGGAAGACCATTTCAGGTGACTACCTCTTGAAGCTCATCAAGAGAATGCCAAGAGTGTGCAAAGCAGTAATCAAAGCAAAAGGTGGCTACTTTGAAGAACCTAGAATATGACATTTTTCAGTTGTTTCACACTTTTTTGTTATGTATATAATTCCATATATAATTCCACATGTGTTAATTCATAGTTTTGATGCCTTCAGTGTGAATCTACAATTTTCATAGTCATGAAAATAAAGAAAACTCTTTAAATAAGAAGGTGTGTCCAAACTTTTGGTCTGTAATGTACCTTCTGGAAGAAATCAATATTAGTTTTATTATTAGTTTGTTTTGGCGCAAGTTGGCAACTGACTCATAGGTGCTTCAGGAAAAAAAAGGCTTTTCATGCTGAAAATGTTGAAGTCACCTGGTGATGTCTTTTAAATTAAATGTAATTAAATAAATTTTTTAATCTGCATATTCATCCAATTGTTGATTCTATAATGGGAATAAGTAATTGGTGGCTTTGGACATCTGCGATCTGTGATTGATTTTTGCAAACAGTAGTATCACTGTCTTTGGAAACAGTGATGGAGTCATTGTTCTGTAGGTTCAATTAAATTATTGTTGCATGTAATAGTAATAAGTGATTAGAAATTGAGAATAATGGTGATCTGTGACTAAAAACAATGGTGACGTGTGATTAGGTGTTGGGAATAATGGTGATCAGGGATTGGGTATTAAGAACAATGGCCATCATTGATTGGTTGCTGGGAATAATGGTGATCAGTGACCTGTTGTTGGGAACAATGCTGATGAGTAACTGTTTTTTTTTTTTTGGAACAATGGTTCTCAGTGACACATCAAAACGTCTCACAAGCACAGACCTTTTAGTGATGAGTCAAGTGAACCTGCTTTCCTGACTCACTGTATAACCAGTTTGAGAGTGTAAATTGCAGGATGACAGCATCTGCTTTAAAAGTCAGTGTCATTTTTCTTTCAGTCAAATTGGTAAAGAAAAAATCAAATCTCGTTTGATACGAAAATCCTCAAGTAAACATCACGGCAACATGTCCCTCTTAATAAAAAGATAAATGTGGCCGTGTTTTTTTTTTGTTTTTTTTTTGAGAAGCCCCTTTGTAAACAGAGTAACTATCTCTGTGGAATATGACCTCACTCGGCTTGGTCTCATGGCGCAGATTGATGATGTAAGCTGCCAGATCTTGGCACAGCCCGGATGAATCACAGTGGTGTTGGGACACCTGGTGCTGCACAAACAGCCCATTGTGTTGTTGCCAGAATAACAGCTCGACTGCATGCCTCTGTTTACTTTAACACACGATGAGACACGGATTAACCCAAAGTCTAAATTACACTTGCAGTGAGGAATCTTTAGTGAGCAGGAGAGTCAGTCTGTATCAGGAAGAAACAGACCATGCTATGAGAAAAATGTGCTGCCTTATTGTGTGCTAGGCTATGCTAATGAGGGGATGCTAATTATTATATATCAAGTCAAGTCAAGTCAAGAAGCTTTTATTGTCATTTCAACCATATATAGCTGATGCAGTACACAGTGAAATGAAACAACGTTCCTCCTGAACCCAGGTGCTACATAGAACAACATAAAACAAACAGTACAGGACAGAAGAACACAGGGCCGAGAACTAAGATCCTCGCCACATAAAGTGCATGTGTGCAGCTGGTGCAAACAGTGCAAAAGACAACACAAGACAGTGCAAGACAACACAGGACAGTGCAGGACAATACACAATACACAAAATATAAAATTAAAAATAGAAATAGCTCCGCCAGTAAAACCTGTCGTAACAGAATAAGGTGCAGTGTAAACAGAAAAATGTAAACAGAATTTGTGCAATTCAGCAGTAGCAGCAATCAAAAATAGATTTAACAGAAACCAAAGGATTTGGACAGAATATTGTGCAAAATAACAAGTCCCGGAATCAGCAACAGACGGCATGTAAACATTTTGCGATCGTGAAAAATGTGATTGGTATTGAAAACCTGGGTGAACGAAGTGTATGATGGGTGTTGAGTCCGGTTTGTGCGGATCACTCACACAGTTGTGTGTAAGTGTGTGTGTGTGTGTGTGTGTGTGTGTGTGTGTGTGTGTGTGTGTGTGTGTGTGTGTGAGAGAGAGATTACAGACAGAAAACAGTCTATGAGTCTTTTAATGCATTCCTGAGTAGCATATAAGATTATTTAGGGTTTAATCAGTTAACCTTTTTTGTAATGGGCATGTTTTTTATTTTCATGCTAACATTTCCATTTTTCTACAATTTCCACAATACCTAAAATCTCCACCTAAAGAGAGTGCTGCAGCTACACTTCCTTGTCTGTACACTCTTTCCAAACAAAACCAGGATCCAAAGCTTATGTTTCACGCTAAGACTTTTAACCTTTAGCACCAGCATGCTAGTCATCTCACAGATCAATGACTATAACTCAGGCGTAACTATTACACAGCTAGCTTGTTTTTGTGGAGTCAAGCAGGCCAGAGGTCACATGTCTGGAAATCGTATGTCTGGCCTGATAGCTGCATGAATGAAAGACCTTATGTTGAAAGATGTGATCAGTGGGAGAAGGAGGGGAACATTCTCAAATTCATGGAAGATGACATGAGGCAGCTAATGCATGGAATGCATTGGTGGAGATGTAAGTTTAATGGCATCACCGTTATTATTGAAAAACTGATTTTGATTCGAAGATGCTGTGTTTTTAAATCACACCAGTCTCCATTTTATTTGTATTTACAGCACACACAGTATTTACAGCACACGTGGGGTATTTCATCTGTGTTTGTCATTTGCAGTGATTCTAAACATTCTAAACAAATTTCCAGTAATAAACTCATTCATTTGTTTATAGGGATGACGAGGTATACTGGGTTTTGTGGATTTTCCACAGCATTAAATATGAAGAAATAAAAAAGTATAATGATTCTTTCATTAATAATAATAAAAAAAAACATTTTATCTAAGAAATGATATAAAATAAGTAATAAGTGAAGAAACTTTGGGGTGGAAACAGAACCTCACACAACAATCATTGATTTTTTATTCAATACAAATCAGTTTTATTTGTGATTAATAGAGTTTATGTTTCTTTCTATAGAGTTTAGTACCTATAAGTGCATCCCTAATGAGTGAGCCAGTGGCGACAATGGCAAGGGAAAAGTGCTTTAAGATGGTATGAGAAAGAAACCTTGAGAGGAACCAGACTCCAAAGGGAACCATCCTCATCTGGGTGACACCGAATGACCATTTATTATAGTTTTATTATTGTTGAGTTCATCAGTGAACTGTTCAGTCCTGAGCCATTGTATCAGACTGTTGATGTTAATTACAGTCCAAATCCATTCTTATAGTTCTTGAGTTGCTCTATATGGATCTTTAGGCTGTTTAGGTGGAACCGTTCTCAACTGCACAGGGTGGGAACTCCACCTGGAATCAGTGTATGGGGTTGATCGGGTCCATGTCCATCCATAGAGTGAGCTTTTCACATGTACACACTCCCACAGCTTAATTCTGCATTATACTGAAGTTGTCTTTAACCACATGAGGGCAATATTAGCCTGCAAATGTGTAAGCAGGCGAATATGTATTTTTGTGCTGCTTTCTTTTCTTTCCACTACAGAAGCAGCAAAATGAACAAGAATGAAACATGCATGATGTCTATAGAGTTGTTTGTCTGTTTGTTCAATTATTGGGTTCATTATTTAGCCTTCTAAAATAAACTGAAATTTATTAACAAATCGAAAACACAGGCTTCATGTTCTCATTCTCACATGCATTTAGTGTCACATGAGCTTAGACATGATAAATGTTTTTTTCACGTTGCAAACATTTAAACAACTGCTGTATAAAGACATCTGTACACGTGTATTTTGTTTATACTTGTGTTGGGGTTTTTGTGTGGGAAAAATCCCCCAGTTAATAATTCTCTATATGTTCTAGCATAATTGACCAGTCTATAATTATAACGTCTTTTAAATATTTCCCTGTTCACACTCATAACCTTAATATTCACAGCAGCTCTTTTTTTTCTTTTTAAACATAAATTGAACCCGGAGGACTTTCCAGATTAGAGAACATGCCAGATGACCTTCGTCTCGGTGAACGGCGTGAACATATCCGGCGTGGCAAAACCCAAGCCGTTAGCAAGTTAAATGAACGCATATGCTAATGACATGTTTGATTTGCTCATGTCCTGCTCTCGCTATGGAAATGCTCATGTCGGATAAGAGCCTTGGTGACAAACAGGCCGTGTGCAGCTGTGTGGAAGCTTCAGCACTAGCCGTGTTCAGTTCATTCTGCCCCGAGGCTTTTGGCTCTGTCCCGATTACAGGAGCGAACAGTTTCTAAATAACAGCTGCCTGAACACAGGATTACACACTGACTTCTGCTGTTTCAAAACAAAGAACGAGGTTTTGTAGCAGTTCATATACAACATTCATATCATAATTATTCATGATTAATTATAGCTTAATAAGGAACTGTCTCAAATTATAGCTCTGTTCATCCATTATATATCTTTCTGTCCATCATCTACCTATTTAAAATCCATCTATTCATCCATCCATCCATCTATCAGAACCTAAATCTATTTTCATCCATCCATCCGTCCATCCGTCCATCCATCCATCCATCCATCCATCCATCCATCCATCCATCCATCCAGCTAACAAAACCTGAACCCATTTTCATCCATCCATCCATCCATCCATCCATCCATCCATCCATCCATCCATCCATCCATCCAGCTAACAGAACCTAAACCCATTTTTAACCATCCATCCATTTATCCATCCAATTATCCAATTATCCATCCATCCATCCATCCATCCATCCATCCATCCATCCATCCATCCATCCATCCATTCATCAGAACCTAAACCCATCCATCCATCCATCCATCCATCCATCCATCCATCCATCCATATATCCATCACTCCATTCACAAGGCCATACAGCTATCCATTTATTCATCCCGTGCAGCATGCTCCAGAAAGACACTTTACACACACACACACACAGACACACAGACACACACACACACACACACACACACACACACACACACACACACACACACACACACACACACACACACACACACACATAGAGTACATAAATATAAGAACATAAGACATGTTTTTCCAGATGAAGATGTAAAGGACAAAGATATAGCCTTGATTTTGTGTGTGTGTGTTTGTGTGTGTCCTGGAGGAGATGAAATGGCACCCTGCATGCTCGAGTGGGCCGCTGTAACAGTTCACAGGGGCTTGAATATGATGAGGTCCACAGCATGCCACAGAGAGGATAACTGCAACCACTGTAGTTATGTGTGAAGTAAACAGATTGTCATGCTACACACACACACGCACACACACACACACACACACACACACACACACACACACACACACACACACACACACACACACACACACACACACACACACACACATATATAAGCTTTTAGAACAGTCTTTTCAGTCACTGCAGAAATAGACAGAAATAATGACTTATAGTATCTGAGGGACATTGTAACAGTAACACAGGCAGGATAAGGGAAGGTAGCATGATTTTTTTTAATGATAATGGAGTAGATATAATAATGATTTTTTTATGATGATGGTGTAGACATGTTTGGTTTTGCTAGACTGGTTAAAAAAGTATGTTTATGTAACAAGTTAGTATTTCCCTGGTACTTATCAAATCTGCAGCTCATAACATAAAAAATGCAAATTCATTTGTCCTAAAGACGTTCATATATAGTACAAAATAACACAAAGCTCCAACACTGGAGACTCATTCCAAACATAATTTAAGTATGTTCGCTGATTATTGGTTGAAAACCTCTTTAATAGATTTCTAATGGAACTAAAAGGTCTTTGATGGTGGCTTGCTTATAAACTTTTGGGAGCTCAGTGGTTTTCTCTTATTTAATGAACCCACTGGACTTTTGTTTCAACCTCATTTATAATGATACTGTACTTAAGGTTGCAAACAAACAGGAAAGCATCTGCCTTATGAGCAAAACACTGGACAAACCTAATGCGCTCTGTAGATCAACGTAATAAGGTGTCACTTAGGCTGTAATTTGGTATATTATCCACTCACAGCGTACAGCATTTCCTCCGAGCAATTTCTGTTCTCTGTCACACCTGATTTACCTCCCGAGTCAGTGATCACGGCGAATAGTGTGTGATAGATATTAAGCAGTGGTGTTGTGGCTGTTCAGTGTGGCAGTTTGACTTGTTTCACCATCATGATCATCATGTAGAATGCTTACTGCGGTACTATTTGTAATGTCCATCAAACTACTGATGATATACTCAGACAAGAGAGACTCTCGAGTGCTGTCTGCAGGCCCTGTCTTACATTTCCATTCGTTTCACTGTACTTAATCATAACGGTGCTTTAAAAGGAATGACTGAGCAATGAAATGGGATGTGACAAAATTAAAACCAATATATTAAGACCAATTCTTGGATCATCATGCGATGTATTTGGTATCTGGTGTTTAATTGCCACTCACAATTATTGCAAACAACCAAACAAATGTTGTATGTACTGTATGTTAATTTGTTTCCACAAGGAGACATTCTATGGGAAAAGGTAGCTGTCACGGTTGTCAATTTGTATCCGTAAATGAGAAACCCCAAGCGTAAAATAGGACTTTGAATTATTATTAAAAAATTTTTGGAATCGTATTCTCACATAAGAACAGGCACTACATCTGTTATGTATGATTTGACTTATATGAAAGTTTACAAAACCACATTTTTGTGCACAACTTCTTTGACCATACCCCATAACATTCCCTCAAACATTAACCTTAGAAACCCTCTGAATGAACTGAATTCAATAATTATTTGTAAGCACTAACAACCATTACCATAAAATCAGCTACAGAGAAATGTACACCATAACAATAATCGTAATAATGGTTTAAATATTAAATGCAAAAGAGACTTTTCAGGCTCCACAAAGTGTTTCTGCTTTTTCTTTCCATTGATTTTGTGTCTATTGTCAGTAACCACAACCTTGTTTAACACCTGATAAGGAGATACTGTGCATCTGTCACTCATCAAACACTAAAACAGCTTCAAGAGAAAACAGAACAATGCAGCAAAACACTGACAAACCGGCAAATGAACATCTTTCAAAAATTTGCAACAGAAATTTAGACAAAGAAAAATATTTGTCTAAATAGCAACATTTGAAGAAAGAAAAAAACTCCATCTCATTCACTTTATAAGAAAATATGCCCTAAATCAAGAAGAATGCCAAGTTGAAATCTTTTTTTAAGAAATTTCTATGAATTCTTTACTTTGATCTTTGGATTTTTTTTTTTTTTTTATCAGTTTTTGCATCAACAGTAAAATATAAAGAATATCCATTGAACATTCATGAGAAAAATCACAACAATCCAATCTATTTAAAGAAAAGGTTTATCTGTTCGTTATAAAACCCTGTAGCAGTAGCAAATTTCCAAAATAATTCCAATGTAAAGTGACGGAAGAGAAATGTAAGAATTGGTGTTCAAATCAAACACCAATCTCACACTTCTGGGTCCATGAGCATGGCCCTTAACCCCATAGCTGCTAGTTGTTTGGAAAAGATAAATGTAAATCTCTCTGTATAAGGGTGTCTGCTAAATACCATATTGTAAATGTATGGTCTTCCATTTTAATTCTGAATGTCTGACTAAAAAAATAAACAAGGTTACGTTAAAATTGTATATAAGTATTGGAAAGTCGCAACAGTTACTTAATGTCTAGGAGAAGTGATTTATTATAGGGAAAAAGAGTAAACAAGTAATCTGGCACAGTTAAGATTAGGGTTAATATATAATATGATTCTGATTATTGTGTTAATATCTGAACACACACTAGTCAAACTATTTACATTTATTATATGGCATTTGACAGACACCCTTATACAGTGCGACTTACAATGATCTCATTCCTACAACTGAGAAGCTGAGGCTTAAGGACCTTTCTCAAAGGCCCAGAAGTCGCAACTTGGGATGGGATTTAAACTCATGACCTTCTGATCAGAATTTCATTTTAGCCACTAAGCAACCACAACCCCAAACTTCCTTGCATGGCTGCCATTTGTGAATCTAACACATAATGCATTGCTATAGAAATTGCTCTTTTTGTTGTATATTTGCTTTCTAATATAAATTAATCTTTGTCATATTGTACTAAGGGCACCCAGGGTCTTCAGTTTACTCCTGAGCTCAGGGTCTGTGCAGAGTTCTGCATGTGCAAAACTACATGTGACTATGTGAGCTTTATTTAGATTGGATATTGTGATGCAATTATAATATTTGTTATACTGTAAAAACTTTAAATGATCCATCCAACCTCATTCATATCCTGGAATTCAGTTCCATGAACCAAGTATTTAAAAATAGTCTTGTGTTAATTCTTGTGCTCGTTTTCACCTATCGTGACGGATCTGACATCTAAGTGAAAACTTCCAGCGCTGCGTCTCGTCTGTGCATTGTACGGCCTGGAATATCGAGGTCGCTAGCAGTGGCCGATGTCCAAGCAGATGCTCGGGTCTCTTCAGTCCTGAGGGCAGTGTGTAATTAACACATCCGACAGCGTGAGAAAGACACGGGGCTTTTCATTTCGAGACAACCCCTGGGCATGCTTAGCATCTCGCACGTGTGTGAGCAATCAGAGATGATGGGTCTATTGGAAGGGAGCGATGAAGACATAGAAAAGAGGTTGGGAAAGGGGGAGTATGGTTGTGGAATGAGGAAATGATCAAAGCGAGGGAAGAATAAGAGAGAGCAATGTGAAGGGGAAAAGGTAAAAAGGGAAGGAAGATGATGGAAGATGGAAAAAGGAGGGAGGGAGGGAACAAAAAGAAGAGAGGGAGGGAGGGGGGTGGAGAAGAAGGGGAGGTTTGTGGTGGGTCTCTGATGAGGTAGTTTGGAATATTAATTAAATGTATTAAACAAACATGGCAGAGGAGCGTGGGGGGGTTGCTCCATCTGCTGTCTGTTCAGACGGGGGGGGGGAGAAATCTCTGAGGAGGAGCCGGGTCTTAGTTTAACTTCAGTAGGACACACACACACACACACACACACACACACACGCACACACACACATGAAGACAGATGGGCTTAGCTGTCTCTGGGGACAGAGCCACAGCTTCGCTCTGCCTCAAGGCCCTGTTCCCTCTCTGAGCTGAAAGATGCAGACAAGAAGAAAAACCGAGGAACCGAGGGGGAGCAGAGAGATTCTAAGGGTTGAGAGTCAGGACTACGCACTGTATGTGTGTGTGTGTGTGTGTGTGTGTGTGTGTGTGTGTGTGTGTGTGTGTGTGTGTGTGTGTGTGTGTGTGTGTGTGTGTGCGTGCATGTGTGTGTGTGTACTTATTCATGAGTCAATGCCGATGATGTGGATATTTAATCTCATTGACTTTTCCTCTCCAGAGACCTCAATCCGGATGCTAGCAGGGAATTAGGAATTCAATATCTTCATTCTTGTCAAGCTTCTTCAGCAAGTGCATGGACATGGAGAGGAGCTACAAATAAATGATTACTATTCCTAAATATTGTATGATATTATTGCATGTTTACTTGTTACACTGTTGATGTTTGAAGGTACATTACATGAAGAACACTTTCGTGAAAAAATCGTATATGAATTAAAAAAAGACTATAAATAAACAAATTGAATACTGTGGCAAGACAAACAAATTAAAGACCAAATAAGTGCTTTCAAAGTGCCTTATAAGTGTAATTTTGTCCCTAATGAGCGAGTCAGTGGCAAATGTAGCAGGGAAAAACTCCCTGAAATGGCATGAGGAAGAAACCTTGAGAGGAACCAGATTCAAAAAGTAACCCATCTCTCATCTGGGTGGTACCAAATACCCTTTCAAAAAGCAAAAGCAATCATCCACATCAATACCAGTGAAAAATACCAGACACTTTTGTTTTAAACTCAAAGTTACTCTGAATCCCACAAACTTCCTTCTGCTTTACATGAGCGTGTAACCTGCGCCGAGGCAGTGACGACGCTCATTACACGCTCGCTCATTAAAATGACACCCAATGTCAATCCATTGTTTTGGCACTAAAAAAAACCCACCCCAGATGTCAGTAAAGAAGACGTACGGCAACTCCTTCGACAGGAAACCTGTGATCTATGTTCAATTTCACTGAAAGGTAATTATGCTTCGTGTCAGATATAATTTCCTCAGGCCTAATTTCAACCTGCTGATGGATCTAATAGGTTTTTTTTTTCTTCTTCCTTCTCGTACAACTCTTCATTTCTTTGACTGAATTAGTGTTGTCAAGAGATACGGCTGAGGTTTTCTTTTCTTCTGAAGGTTAAGATGGATGTGTTCTTAGGCATACATTGGCATGTTTTTAAGAGGTGTTAATTGAAGAATTTCTCGTAGATCACTGCTATAGCTGATATAGCGTTTTTAACAGTAGCTGTGGTCACATAGCAACTTGACAAAAATCTAGAAGATCATTTACATTCATTTTGAGTGAGCCACAGAGAAGAAGGGAAAAACTTCCTGTCATGACAAGACAAACCCTTGAGAGGAAGAAGGTAAATTGTGAATTGTATATTTGCTCAAACTAAACATTTTTCATGACACACTTATCAAACTTGCAAGGCTTTACCCTATTTTCTACAGCTTTATACTGTAATAAGTTATAATCTTGTGATCTGGTGTCACCTTGTTCCTCTCCAGGGTTCCTTAAGTCATGAGTCATCACTTTTTGATACAATGCATGATTGCAGCAGCAGCAAGCGTGAGTCCTGGGGAATGATTACGGGAAGTGTAAATCTTTTGGATTCTAGAAACCACATTCCATCCCTATGTGGTTCTGTAACAAACCTTTAGTAGAAAGTTGGAAGCACACAGTTGTATAGGATGTCTTCGGATGCGGTAGCACAAAACCCATCTTGAATGGCCTGCTATAAAGCTCCACAACACTATTGAACACATTTGGGATGCATTGGAACAGTGATTGCCCCCAGGCCTCCTCACGTCACCAACATCACTACCTGACTTTACTAACACAATTATGGCTGCATGGACACAAATCTCCACAAGCACACTCCAAAATCTAGCGTAACATCTTCCCAGAAAAGTGGAGGTAACAGCACATTGGGACTAAATATGGAATGGGATGTTCAAAAACAACACATATGAATCTTATGGACCGGCAAACTTTGTTCATATAATAGTGTGTGTGAGTACAGATTCTGGACTTGTTTGGCAGAAAAGCTTATAATTTTTTCCAAAACACATTATGCTCTAGATTCAATCACTTGCAATATCTGCTTTGTATTATTTTACTGTGGTATCAATAAGTACTGAGGAACAGTACTTTGGTACTGTAGAGCACACCACCGCATATGTGCAAAGGAGGAGTTTCTTTTTTTATATTTAATACTTAGATATTTAGGCATGCAGCCTGAAATGCAACTTGCATTTTTTCCACAATGATCTCAGTGCAAACACTAGCATCATAAAGTGTTATACTGTGTATAATAATAATAATAGTAATAATAATGTTTATTTTTGAAGCACCTTTAAAAGTAGCACCTCAAAGCGCTTTCCAAGCATAAAAGAAAAAATATAAAAAAATAAAATAAATAAATTATATATATATATATATAATTTTTTCCTATATATATAAATAATAGTTATAATAATAAAATTCATAATAAAATTTCTTTGCACTGCATCTAAACTTAAAAACAGCTTCTACACTACATTATACCAGGGCAGCTGTGTTAAGACAAGCATCTTCAAAATGCCGGGTGAGAGAGATAACTCAAATGAACATATTCATAAAATTGCACATACTGGATTAAACCGCTGACCTTTAAAGTGCTAGTTTTCAGCCTTTCGCTGTGCAATTTGTTGTCTTGTAATTGTAGAACAAACCTCAGTTCAGAAAGTCCTCAATGTTTTTCAAGAAAAAACAAAACAAAGAAAGAATTTAGCCATATTATCGGCTCGTGTTGCTTTGTGTGGAATCAGGTCACTCACACTCCCATCCACAGCCACTTATGTTAGCCCATTATCGCAATCCATGTTCCAGCCCTAACGACGAGCCAGAAAAAATGTGAACGACATGCCAGAGAGGGAAAATGAAACACAGATGAGATGGAGATGGACAGCACACGAAATAGGACAGGAAAACAGTCTCGCTTGCTGAAATCAACACTTGTTTAGCTATCTCGTTAGCATAGCCCCAGTTCCTGTTTAGCTCATCGAGTGGGAACTGTGAGATTAAGTTGGACCAATGAGAAGGCATTAGTGGTCTAGATTTATTAAAGCATTGACCCCGACAACAAAAGAAAAAAGATCCGAGCGACAGGAAAAAAATCCGTGTCCCATTTCATCCCGTCTCATTATAGCTTGAAGTTGTGAAGCCGAGATTCAGAATTATTGCGATCCAGAAGGAAATATAAGAATAATCATTTCTTTTCATGTGTGACTGTATCTCACTTTGAACAAAAGGGCAGATCGTCTGCATGACTGGCCGTTCATCGAATTCATTTAACAGCACCGTTTAGTCCTATAGCCTATGTGTGCTACTGTATATTAGCAATGCATTTTGCATCATTTCAATTCCATACTCTACATATTATATGTTGTTTGGCAATGAATATTGTCTTGCTTTAAGGGGGCTAATGTAATAAACAGAAGAATGTTAGCATGTTTGCTAGGCACATGATTGAAAACGAATACAGAGTACAACACTGAGAAATCCCTTTATAGCTCTGCGCCACTTAATGACACTTGGGGACATGCTGTTATAGGCAAACAGTCAATGAAATAGTGGTGTGGTGTAGTGGCATAAAGCAGGGTTAGAGTTACTACCCAAAAGTGGTATACTTTTCCGAAGAAAAATATTTCAATTATAGCAATTCTCCAATGATTGCAATGATTTAAGTTTTTTAATGGACATGCGACACTATTTTGGCCATTTATAATTACATTTAACGTGAAAGGAAATCCATTAAGTCATAAAGCTCGTTCTGTCATTTCCAACCATAATTATATTCAAGGAGTCATTTTCCCATTAGGTAAAGCTTACTGCAACACACCAGGGGGAACAATGCTCTGATACTGAAACTCAAGGTTTCCTTTCTTTTTCTAGTCACATGTTTTTATTGTAAGAAGCTGAATTATTAATGTGCTGGAGGACGCCTATATTTTTCTGCAAAATGACAGAATTTGTGGAACTCATCAATTTGTGAAGCGGAACCGACTTTCCAGGGGAGATGCCATCGATGTGTGTGATGTTTAATAAAATGATCAGCTGTGCATATGTCGACAATAGGGAGATAGGCATGTATTATGGATGAGCTTGTTGCCATTCAGAGCAGAGACTGTGACAGAGTGTCTGTGATGAAGGAGAAAAAAAAATGCATATTCTATTTTGGCAGTCGACTGTCACTTGAAATCAAAGCTAACAAGTAGATTATCAGATTAACACATGAAAATGTCTCCCTTTACTTAGTCACATGAATGAATTTACAAACAACTTGATTTTGCACTTCTGTATTAGCATAATGCAATATGCCTCCATGTCCTTTCTGTTTCTCAGGCAGGTAAAATTGGTTTGAATGCTGCTCAGCCGGAGCAGTGCTCCTATTTATTTCGTAATTTACAACAATTCAGGACGAACACACATTTCCTTCTCATTAGAGCCTGATAACAAATGCTGTGCCTGTGCTGAATAATTCATGTCCCCTGTTCAGCTGTTTGTTTGTTTTTTTCCCCCCCTTTTTTTCTTTTTGCGATGAGCTAGCGAGAAATGAAGGAAAGCTAAAAGGGGAAGTGGCCGGGTTTATCAGTTCCCCATGGCGGCGAACACCGCGGAGAACGAGATGAGCTAATGAGGGCCATTTCTCATTCCAAATAGGAACAAACGAGCCTTATTAGGACTCATTTTCAAGGGTGTGCCATGCGGGGTGATGAGACTGTGGCGTGTTGGTCTCGCAGTCTCAGATCCGAGGGTTCAGAGGTGGCGCTGTCTGTTGTGACAGTGGGGCTCTCGTAGAGAGACTTGATATTAGCTCGATTGAGGCAAACGATTTAATTAAGGCCAGAGGTCAATGAAATCTGCCAACCTTCTGCATTACCTCAATTACTGACACATGCTCCATAGGCCGTCCTGGCCGAGCATGCTTATTAAAGCACACTTTGTCAGAGATTAGCTAAAGTAGCTGTCAATCAATTAGGCACGAGAGCCTCTTTCGAGCTGCCGGGGGAGTCCAAGTGAAGAAAAGGCGCATGTTGACAGCTCCCATTGACATGAGCATGAATGATCCTCCGCTAATGGGGTCTCATGGAGATCCGGCAAGGCCGAGTGTCAAGAAGAGCACTATGTGGGCCAGACGCTAGCGAGGAAGATGCTGCAATTAGGCATCCGTTCTGGCTTGTGTGGAAATGCCAGTAACTGAAGAAATTTGGATCGGCAAATCCATTCTCACTTCCTATTAGAATTTGAGTTGAAAATTTTAAGAAGACGAAAAAGGATCATGAAAATAATGATGTTTAGGAAAATCATTAATAAGACACTAAAGAAGGAATTATTTTTTTCAAACAAACATGAACATACAATATTTCTTTTATAGCTATTATACTCACCTAAAGGGATCAATATTATATTATATATTCAGTATTTTGGTGGTTTAAGTTGTACTGGAGAAACAAATAAGGCTAATGTAACCGTCGAGCTGCTATTGCTGAGCCCTTGATCAAATGCTTTGACCCTTAACTTCTCATTTATATGAATAATAAATGTAAGTCAGTTTGGATAAATGTATCTAATGAACACCATTAATGTAATTTAAGTGAATGAAACGTCCACCTACTAATTTGGTACCATACAAACTAAATCCAGATATCAAGTCCCCAGTTTTGAACCTAGGACGCAGTGGAATTTCATACGCTCTTCCTGTGTCCAGGTCGGTTTCCTTTGGGTTATCCGATTTCCTCCCAGGTGGATTTTATCCAATAGATTTCTTGTAGATGTGAATTAGTGTAGAGTGCCTTGGGAAGGACTGCTGAAGAATAGGCTTTCATCATGATCCTGATCAGGATAAAGTGCTTACTGGAAGTGAATGAGTAAAATATTACAGTAGTTGAAATGAAGTTGTTTTAAATCATAATTTTTTACACAGATTTTCATAAAAATGTGAAGAAACCACAGAGTATTAAATTTCTGGACAGCAACAGAAAACCTAGGGTGGAAGAATTACATATATATATATATATATATATATATATATATATATATATATATATATATATATATATATATATATATATATATATATATATAAAGCTCAAATACCACTGACTGACTCACTCACTCATCGCGAAATCTCAAAAACCACTGAACGGATTGCAATAAAATTTGGAACATACCTTCCTCTTGGGTCTTAGGTGCTCACTAAGAAAGGGTTTCGAAAAATTCGCCCTGGATCGCGGCTAACTCGCGAAAAACGCGATTTCTCACGCATTGTAAATTCTTACAAAAATAACATTACGGATCCTAATGAAACTTAGTACATGGTTTCTTATTAGATGTTAGATGCACGATAAAAATTATTTTTAAAGTAGTTTGCCCTGTATCGGTACTACAAAGGGGTAGTACGTTATTTGTTGACGTTACGTTCTGATCTCTGATCATCCAGTCCTGCTCAGTGCTTACTGCTTATTGCCATATTGCTTAGCGTTCTGCCTTCCGTAGCAAAGCACGGGTACTTTTCGCTAGTATAATATATAATATACTGACAAGACAATGTATACGTTACTCAAACAAACTGCATTTGTCTTTGCATCGCACAAGAACAACATTCACGTATTTGGCAATTAACCACAAATCCAAAGGGAACCCTTTGCCATTCTAGTCCTGTTTCCTCTTTCTCCATTTCCCCTTTCTTCTGTTCTGTATGAAACAAACATCAACCCCCACCTCCACCCCACCCCTCCTCCCTTTCCTCCTTGTACCCCACCTGGCACCGAACAGCCCCCAGCACTAGGATTGTGCCAGCGCGGGAAATCTCAGGTGACAGTCACCTGGAAAGCTCTCAGTCCCCCGGCAGCTGGAGGGGCTCTGATTGCTTCCTGTCCCCTCACACACACACACACACACACACACACGCACACACACACACACACACACGCACACACGCACACACACACTCATACACACACACACACACACACACACACACACACACACACACACACACACACACACACACGCACACACGCACAAACACACGCACACACACACACATCCCCAGCAGCCTCCGTAGCCCCAGCACATCAATCGCCTGTCAATCCCACTCAACCTTAACCAGGACTCAGTCAAGCGCACACAGAGGGAGAGGGAGATGGAGAGAGAGAGAGAGAGAGAGAGAGAGAGAGAGAGAGAGAGAGAGAAAGAGAGAGAGAGAAAGAGAGAGAGAGAGAAAGAGAGAGAGGGGAAGATGAGCACTAGGGAAAGTGTAGACAGAGCGAAGGATGGAGCGCAGGGAGCCGCACTGGCACGAAGGAGAGATGAAGGGAAGGGGGTTGGTGGAGCGGAGAGGCCTGTGGTCGCTTGCCAATGGTTCGAATTAATTGCTACATAAGGAAAAATGGGAAGATAATTATTTGTGCTTTCCTGTCAGTGCTGAAGGGGAGATGACCTCATTAACTTGCGGCTTGTACACAATTCAATTACCGAGATATGGAAAATACATTTTTGATTACTTTGGTGACTGGGGCTCCATTCATCTCCATTTCTCTTCTCCGAGTGTGTGTATATGTGTGTGGGTGTCTAGTCAGGGACACACAAGCTGTTGATATGTGTGTGTGTGTTTGTGTTAGTGGAGCTTAAGCAGCTTACTTACTCCTACCTTAGTTAATCAAAAGAAAACTGCTCTTGATAAAAAAATCTCTTTACCGAAGTGTTTAGTGTTTTCTGGGTCTGATCTGTTTGTTACATTGTTGATGTCAGTCTTATCGCTAGAGCACTTACAATACGGTTTAATGGAGGAAAGTTTTTAATTATTTTAATATACCAAGTTGAGATAATGGTAAGATTTGATTGTAGACCCCTGAAAAAAATAATCAATGTAATTAATGGAAATTTGGTGCCACCCAGATGAGGACAGGTTAATTTTTTGTGATTTGAAGTTTTCTTCCTCATGCCATCTCAGGGAGTTTTTCCTTGCCACAGTCACCACTGGGTCGCTCAGGGATATTAGGGATAGTAACTAATAGTGTTCCCTGGAGGTCTAGCGGTTAGGTTGCAGCGCTTTCACTGCTGCAGCCCGGGTTCGATCCCCGGTCAGGGAGACAACCCCAGCCATTAGGGTGGGACAAGCCTTAATGCCGGTCCCAAGCCCGGGTAAATAGGGAGGGTTGCGTTAGGAAGGGCATCCAGCGTAAAAACATGTGCCAAATCAAACATGTGAATGATCCTCTGTAGCGACCCCTAATGGGAGAAGCCGAAAGAAAGTTTTATTAGGGATAGAAACTTATAGGCGCTAAATGTATACATTCTTTTATACAACTTTATAAAACATTATACAAATAAAAATGACCACATACTGTATTAATAAGAAATCAACTGTAGAATTGGTAAAGAGAGCAAATGTTGCTCTAATAAACTTTGGAAAATCAGGTACATGGGGAGAATTATCACTAAAGTGCACTAAAGTAAAAGGAGGCACTGATCTGATACCACACCTAAGATCAGTATAGTGTCAGGGAGGTATCTGAAACCATTGTTCGCTTAACATTCCTGTACATATAAGAAGGAAAATGGAATCAGAATTTTGTCTTTTATTGAAATAAATGATCAGTGGGTTTATTACCTACAACCTGACAAGCCTCGATGTTTGCATATTTGCAACCAAAAATGGTTAGCATTGCCCAAACACGAAGAATATTACCCAGAACCATCATTATAATTGATTTGTAAGCCACATTTTAGCTCTGTGATGACATCGGCTGTGTAGCAGAATGCAGGCGAGAGAAGCGAACTCAACTCTCATCATGATCATTGAGAAAACAGCTGGATGTCTTTCGGTCGAACATGATGAAGAACCGCCCACCCTCATTTCTTTTTCTATCACAGCAGCTGGAGACTGAACATTTTTGCTTGATCGCATTTATCGAATGTGTTGAATTCACGCTTCTTTAGAAAATAATAGGAGCATTCGGTAGGGCTTTTTATTCATATTTATGAAATGTAGGATGAGAGAGACATCATTTACTAAAAAATTAATTATTGCAAAAAAAGTGATTAAATGTTATATCTGCAAGAGTGAAAGGGAAAGTTTATAGCACTGTGGTGAGACCTGAGATGTTGTATGGATTAGAGACAGTGGCATTAAGTAAAAGACAGGAGGTGGAGCTGGAGGTAGCAGAGCTGAAGATGTTATGGTTTTCGTTGGGAGTGACGATGATGGACAGGATTAGAAATGATTTTATTAGAGGGACGGCGCATGTAGGACGTTTTGGAGACAAGGTAAGGGAGGTGTGATTGAGATGGTTTGGACATGTGTAGAGGAGGAACATGGGGTATATCAGTAGGAGAATGCTGAGGATGGAGCCACCAGGAAGGAGAAAAAGAGAAAGACCAAAGAGGAGGTTTATGGATGTGGTGAAGGAAGACATGCAGGTAGTTGGGGTGAAAGAGGCAGATGTAGAGGACAGGGTGGTATGGAGACTGATGATCCGCTGTGGTGCCCCCTAATGGGAGAAGCCAAAAGAAGAAGAAGAATAGTGATTAGATGTTATATATTTAAAATTACAATCTGGATTTCTTAATTAGAAGAATTGTGCCTGTAGAGGTTTTATGTGAAAACTTGAGCTTAAATCATCTATTAACACAAGACTTTAATTTGCAGTACATTCAAGAAATACACTATATAGACAAAATGTATTGGGACACATGACTTTTCCAGCCATATGTGGTTCTTTCTACATAAAGGCACACCACTGTATAGGGGAGGTGGTTGCTTAGTGATTAAAGCATTATACTGAAGGTCATAAATTCACACCAAGCTGCCACTCCTGGGCCCCTGAGCAAGGCCCTTGACCCCATAGCTGCTCAGTTGAAAGAATATGATCAATGTAAGTCATTCGGGATAAGGAGATCTGCCAAATGGCGTAAATGTAAATGTATATGATGTCCCTGTTTCTGACCTCAAACCAATCGATCACCTTTGGGATGAACTGGAATGTTGACTGGACCCCAGGCGTCCTCATCAGTACCTGACTTTACTAACGTGAGTGAATGAGACCAAATCTAAACAAGAACACTCCAAAATCTAGTGGAACATGATTCCAGAAGCGTTAAAGTCATTTAAGCAGAAAATAGGGACTAATTGTGGAATGGGATGTTCACAATCACACAAATCTTATAGTCAGAGGTACACAAACATGGACAATATAATAAATACACTTCAGGTATAATGGCAGCAGAACCCTTTGCATAGTAAAAATGACATAAAGTCCCCCAAAATTCCAAAAATACTTCACTGGACACAGGAACATGTTGGCAGTTTGT
>NC_139587.1:24936838-25031838 GCF_946808225.1 Silurus aristotelis | reverse complement strand
ATGTATTATAATGTACTATATCAGATTTATGCTTTAATAACCACTACATTTCTATTAGCATTATTAATGTCGAACATGCACCAAAGTCACAACATGCTACATGACTAATTTATTGGATAGAGCATTAGGGTAGCTGAGATGAAGGGACATGGTGTTAACGTACATGTGGATGTTGTAATAATAGTATAAGTCTGATAAGCAGAGTTCATAAGTCTTGCATGATGGGAGGCATGTTTTTGTATTTTGGTAGAGATCAAATGTCCCCACTAGGATAGAAATACTGAATGTTTATTAAAAAAGAAAAGAGCTCAAATATTTTCTTTTGGATGCTGAGTTTAAGATTAGGTTTTGATTCATGTACTGATTGACTGTAAACCCTGTAAAGTCAAAAGAAAGTTTTCAATTTGTAGTGCAGCTCATGACAGGAATCACGCAAGTGTTGTGTGTTTAACAGTGCATATGCTGATCCATTAAAACGAAATTTTAAAAGGCAAAATGTTAACGAGATGCGTGAGCTGCGTTTATATTTTAAGGTAATGGAAAGTCCTTGTGAGGATAGTAAGACAAATGTGTGTGTTTGTGCGTGAAGGGGATGAAGAAATGTAGATGTTTCTACTGTTTTACAGTGGTGTCAAATTTCAATTGTGTCAAATTTCATCTATAATTTAACATTTTAATAAATGAATTAGTATACTGTCACAGACTAAATGCATTCTATTTGCTATGATCACCACAAACATTGTACACTTTATACCTCAATACTTAACCAGATGAGATTTTTAAAGGCATTATTTAAAAATATGGCCTAATAAAAAATATATATATTTTTTTAATCTGACCCTTCTCTGTTTTTCCTATTGTACAATTGACAGATTAACTGGCACGGTGCACTCTGAACACTTTTTCTAAAATCAATATACACACACATTGTGCAACATACACGTGTGTATGAATAGCATGTGCTTGAAGATATTAAACATGACACAGAGGATCTAAAAGAAATGTACACTGACACAGGTTTTTTGTTTTCAAGATGATGAGGTAATGTATCCTCCAGATATGACGGACAGGGGGTCATCTCCATGGAAACATCATCCACAGCTGGTAAAGTTGGCCGCATGGCTCTCAACCAAATCAGTCCGATTTAATGAGTGTAGCACAAAGGAACCTCCTGACAGATGTGGGTTATTAAGTGCAAGGTGTGCTGATTCATAGTTACATGCTACGTATGATTATAAGGTGTGTCATTATAGGAAAATTATATAGAATAGTGGTGGTGCTTTTCTCTCTATTTTTGTCTCACAAGCTATTTTTTTTCTTTGCCTGGAAATTAACAACACCAAGACTTTACCATGGTGGAAAACTTGACAGCTTTACATCTGACTCTTAAAGTTTGACACTGGAGACTCCTTCTATTAATGACAGGGTCTAAATGAAGGTTAATTTGAAGGATTAGTCACATAGATCGCATTTCCCTTGCATGTCCCTGTGTATAAAGTTAGTAATAAAACAATAGCATATTAAAGCAAACACATTGAAATACACCATGCAGCAGAGATTACTCTCTGGTCTACTGTTATTAAAAATTAACCAACAAATTCTGACCAATCAGAATGGTGCATGTAGTATAACGGATCGTAGCACTCACACTCTGAATCAGTTGGTGATGCGAATTAGCAATTAAGGAAGTCATTCCCGCTAACCCCGGTTCGGAATAAAGGGAAGTCATTTCTTCACAAATTCGCATGACATCTGAGAAACGGGATGACTGCATGTGCACAGGACAGCATTTTCCCCCTCGTATTAGCATATTCAAATTTGATCCCAATGTCTTTTTAATGTGGCCACGATGTAATTACAAACTCGGCGTTAACACCGTGTGTAAACGTGTTCTGTCCTCTGATGCTTCGTAAGCCATTTTTTCCTTCTTTTCCCCCCCGTTTCTCATTTACTCAATTGACCTTGACCATGCTTCTGTGATTCAGCCCATATTACCACCCCCAATTTTGTTTTCTATCTCTACCTCTCAGCTTGAAGGCCTCATCAGCAAAATAATCCCCATATCCTGATTATACTAGAAATGGCCATAGCACATCTAAATATCAATATTCAAATTAAAATAGAATTTATTGCATTATCTTGCTCTTCAGACCGACACTGTGATTTTTATTGGAGCCACGTAATTTACACGGACCTTTACAGCAGGCATGTCCATAGACGGGGAAATTTACATCTGAATAATTAGATACTCATCTCAAACTGAGAGGTGCTGTGGAGGAGATAAGTGTATGCTGAACCCGAAGAAGACCATGGTGCTTTTTCACACACATGCGCTCCCAGTTAACAAAAAAACACACATGCTTTCAGGCTACTCTAAAGAACAAAACAATAGATCGAACAATGTTTACCAGCTTTGAACAAGTAGGAGAAGGAGTCCAAGGCTTTACAGATAAACGCTAACCTGCTAAAGTCCACTTTTCCCCCTAGCAAATCTCATAGCTCAATCTCACTCATAGCATGTCTCACTGACCAAGAAAATCTTTGGATTTTGTCTGATGTCAGTATAATTTTTAAATGTCCAATGGATTTTGTGTCATTTGTGATGTAAAAAATATCCCCCTATACACTAGCAGCTCAAATAAGTGATACAAATATTCAACATTTCAGTAAAAATATTAAATATTTCGATATCAAAGGTTTATAAACCTAAGCAATTTATTAAATTGCTTTTAAAATCATGTTATTTTTAAGATGATATACTCAACTTGATTATATTTTGTCCCCCTGCATTGTATATTTGAAAAACTATTTCTCTATTTTATTTACATTTTGATCTTTTTGCATTTCCTAAAAGCATCATATATTTCAGATTTTCTTAACTGGTGATATGCAAGAGTGTTCAGTACAAAGTTCACGCTACCATTTAACAACCTAATGGAAAACTCATCCTTGACTTGTGCATAAGATTCAAAAAGTCACATAACATCCCACTGCTTGGTATCTTTATAACACACAAAGATTTCCTGTTGGTTTCCTCTCAAATTGTCATCATATTGTCTCAGGAAGTTTTTTTTTATCACGAATCATACTGTCTGGCTCACTCATTACGAATAAAAGTTATAGGGATACATTTAGAGGTACATATTTAATGAAATTAATTTTTATTTATTTATCTGTAAAACTGCTTTGTGACAATGTGAAATGTGCTATATAAATAAAATGCAATGCAAACAACAGAAAAACATAAGACAGTAAAGACACAAAAAAAGACTGGATTATATATATAGTGAGAAAAAAGTTAATAAACTTGCCTGTAAAATAACAGATGACGGGGATGACTGTGTAATCGTTTGTGGTTGTCACAAAATGGTCCAATTGCCTCTGAATCTGGTAAAAAATAAAAAGATTTACACGCAAATGGCTAAAGCCAGTTAAAGGTGCCATATAATAATAAAAAAACAAAAACACACACACAAGTCAACTCTACTGCAAAGCATTGAAGACGGAAGTGGACGAGGTGATTGTTATGTATCATCGCTCTCATGAGTGGAAAAACTCGTAAAAACTGTCCTATCAGTCACCCCAGGACTTTGAACTGAACTCCTTTCAAGACACTTTTTATTTGTACTGTTTCACTATGTAATTATTTTTTATTATTCTATCCACTGTCACCCAGCACAGGATTGTTTCCATTGTAATTCTGACTTCTTACTTCCTCAGTTATCTTTATCTTGCTCTAAAATCTACATCTCGAACCCGTCCTGTGATTAAATCCATTGTTAAAAGCACAAATAAAATATATTTTTCGAACTATTTGAGTCTCCTGACATGAACATGTGCATTGCTTCTTTAGTGTTTGATGGTGTTTGACTTTCTGCTGTTTCCACTTTACAATTGGCTGCTTTAAACTTTGTTGGTCATTCTGAAGAAAAACAAACTCAACTGACTACTCAATTCCAAATGCAACAGCCGAGACAAAGTAGGACTAATCTGGATATCTGTCCTTCACAGTGCTTAAACAAACTTAAACAAAGCAGTTTGTTGGAGGAGTTTTGCCAGTACAGTGGGTGCATCTATACAAACAAGGGCACTTGGTCTTAAAAAAGAATGTCATCCACCTCCATGTGAATCCATTTGTTTCTTCTCCGCACCGTGTCCCTCTTTGCTCTCTTTCTCCCCTCTGGAGAGTGCCAGCCGCGGGAGCCGAAGATCAGGCCTCGCCAGGCTGCAACAAACGCTGACAACTACCCGGCAATTATCTGAAGGTAATTTCACTCAGTGGACCTTAATTACAGAGAGGGAAATTGTACTCCTCCATTGTGATGCCAGGCACATGGGGTGCATTCCAAATCAGCCATCTTAAATAGTGGCCTGACGCTCATGGCTTCGCGAGCTGTCATCATTTCTCCTCCCTCCTCAGCTCCCGCCCAGGGTCATTACCAGGTAATTCTTAATCACTGACCTGCAGTAAGCTATTAATTGTAATCCTGCGAATTAAAGATAATCCTAATTAGGCTGTGGGGAGGAAATAAGTCAGGACTGGGAAATGTGAGTGCTGGGTAAGAGCAGGGAGAAATGGGGACGCACTGACACGCCACCTTCCATTTATCTACTGCAGCTTCACCCCTCAGGAAAAGCCCTACTAATCACTGATGTGGCAAATACATTGAGAGATAGCTAAAAGAGGCTTGAAGCATTTCCCTTTTATTTACAACCACATTATAGCTGTATGTGCTTTTGGTCTATTCAAATCTACCTGCTTGAGCAAGGATTGTTTGCACATACCTTAACTTACAAACGTACACATTTGTACATACCTGATTTACGTCAACTCTGGAAATGCAATGGAAGAAGTTGGTTTGGTCTGATCAATCACCTTTTCTTTTTCATTGTGTAGGCAACCAGGTACATGTTCATATTCTGGCGAAGAGATCGCACCAGAATGCACTGTGAAAAAAAAGCCAGTGGAGGCAGTGTGATGCACTGAGCAATGTTTTGCTGGGAATCACTGGTTACTGGCTTTTATGTGGATGTTACTTTGACACGTCGCAGCTGCCTAATCACTGTATGGACTGAGTACTCCATGGCAATGGTGTTCTTTAATGGCAGTAGCCTCTTTCAACAGGATAATGCTTTCTGTCAGACTGTTTGAGAAACATAAAGACTTGAAGGTGTTCACATGACCTTCAAATTCCACAAATCTCAATCTGAGCATCTGTGTGATGTGCTGGACAAATAAATCTAATCAATGGAGCCTCTACCTCACAATTTACTTGAGAGATCTTCTGCTAATGTCTTGATGCCAGATACCACAGCACATCTTTAGAGGTCTTAGAGACCATGCTGATTTGGGGTAGACCTGTTTTGGTGGCAGAAGGAGAATTTACACAATAAATGAAGCAGATGGTTTTAATGCTATGGCTGACTGGTGTGTTTTAATGACATCTATAGGGTTTTCCAGATAGGTTTAAAATTCAAGCCTGATGTCATAATTTCAACTTGGGAACTGGCCATTTTTTTTAGGTATGTTAGTAACAGCCAGCCATTGTGGTTGCTGATATGACTAATGTTTACAGCAGTTGGTAAGATATAAATGGTAAGATGCTAAATCTTCAGTAAGCTCAAATAATCATCTTTTTCCTGATGATACAAAAATGTCCAGCACTGTTATTTAAAAAAAATCATTCTAAGAGCCTTTCACTTCTTATATTTAGCCTTAACAACAGACAAGTTTACCTTCTAGTGGTTGGGATGCGGCACTCTCACTGCTGTGGCCCCGGTTCCCGGTCAAGGAACCGACCCCAGCCATTAGGGTTGCACAAGCCAGTGCACTCTTAGTGCCAGTCCCAAGCCCGGATAGATGGGGAGGGATGCGTTAGGAAGGGCATCCAGCGTAAAAACATGTGCCAAATCGAACATGCGGATCATGAATATGGATGATCCGCTGTGGCGACCACTAATGGGAGAAGCCGAGAGAATGTTTTACTCTAAATGTTCACATTAATCAATATAACATTATATACCTTCATGCCTGGCTACTCATACAGTTGAGTTGCAAAACTTCTGTGTATGCTAATAGATGGAAAAATCATTAATTAATACCTAATAATTTGTGTTGTATCTTTTTCGCTCTGTTCAGATTGAATCCTGAAGTGGCCATGATGTAGATCTGAAAGATTTTTTTAAAATAAACTTTTAACCATTCCGAAATCATTATTTGCTTTGATTTGTGATGTGAGCAAAATAAAATATAATCGCTGCTCCTTTTTAGTTTACAGATGAACACATAAATAACCATTCTATATTAAGGCCTTGATAGTGGCAGTCTCTCCTTCCATTATGTCTTATCCCAAACGCCATCTTGCTTTTATGAATGAAATGCAATGGTGTTTTGAATGGTCAATTTGCGCCCTTGCGCTGCGAAACCACATCGAAGTAACTGAAGCTCGCTATAATTAAATGACTGCCTAATCTCCATAGCTTTAATTTGATTCAGGACCTACACATTTAGTATTCCTATCTAATCCAGTTCACTTGCGCCTTCTGTCAAGCAGACAAATGATATGATATAAAACGCCGCTAATCGCCCCTGGAGGAGGGACGCCAGCTCGAACAGCAAAGAAAAAGATGAGCTCTGAACTGAAGGAGAAACCATATTGCTAACCAAGGCCGTAATTAAGAGCTCAACATCAGACAATAGTGACAGTGACATGATATTAGCAGTCAGAATAAATGTGTTCTTTTCAATATGAATATTTCACAGGATGAGACTAGGGTTAGACTGAAGCGATGTGCAAATGTGTGTATATAATGTGAGAAATATACATAGTGTATAGAATATATATAGAATATATGTGTATAGAATATACACAGTAAATTAATTAAATGAAGACTTGTGATTAGAAACATAAAAGCTTCCTATTTGGAGTAGTGTGGAGTCTAAGTGTATCTAAGAGAACTGAACAAAATCATGTGACTGAAGGATGTTCGCTAGACCTATACTCAGAAGCAATGTAGATGTAATGATATTAAGTTAGACTAGGACAGGCATTTGACTACCCAAGGTGAATGTTCAGAGGGAACAGGGTACTGAGTATTCTAGTTACCTCAGGGAACAAACTGTTGGAGTCTGCTTGTGGTGGCTCGACCCGGACACTGCAAGGTGGCAGGAGGTCCTCAGCAAGTCTCCCAAAAGCATCCCAAAGATTCATTATGAGCACAGGTGTTCAGTGTGGTTGTACTGGAGGTGAAGTGGCCAATCTTGGCAGAATGTGGTCTTCCAGTAATAGAATCCAAGATTGAGTTGCATTAGGGAGTTAGTCAGATCCAGCAGCCTCAGCCTTATCAGTAGTGGAATGATTGTGTTGATTGCAGAACTGAAGTCTATGAACAGCATCCTACCATACTTCGCCCAGGTGGGTGGTACCAGATATAGTGTCCTTTAATAGATATATTTAATAATATATTAATACAAAATCATTTTAAATGTTGTTATTTAATGAATGTATCTCGGCTGAACAACCACCATATAGAACACAATCAGAGAAAAGATGATGATGATCAGGTGATTAGGAATGTTTCTGTTCTCAGTCATGTTAACATCACTGACACCCTCTGTCTCATCCACGTTCACCACAAACTTCTTGTTGCCTTCCACCTTGCTCGTTGTTAGCTTTGTTGGCTAGCCGACATCTGTGGTATATGATAGCAAGGAAATTATACACCAGTGGAAAATTGAAAAAAGCAGCGCAATGACAATACCTAGGTTGATGGGCTGAAAATGGTGCGCAATGAGAAAATATCGATCATGTCACCAAATATATTAAAACTAAAGTAACGAGCCTGGTTTGAAAAGTCAAAAGTATAAAGTACAGATATTTGTGTAAAAAAATGCAATGAGTGAAAGTAAAAAGTTGAAAATAAGAAAAATTTATTGTGAAGTATTTGTACTTCATTACTTCCCACCTCTGGCTGCTATGATGTATTACAAAACTACATGGACGAAGGCATTTCCTGAGAGTCACAAAGAATATAGATTAACATGGCAGAGGTAGAACTGCATCTTCCTGAAAACAGAACAGGAAATGATCATCTGGTTTTGTTGGAACATTTTTTATTTGCTTTTTTTGCACTACAAGTCCTGTTTGTGAAAGGGCCATGCATTAGACATCAGAAGGCACATAAGAAAATTTAAGATTTGCTGTCTGTCTGAACCAAAGACCTAAAAATGGACTATGTGCACGTTGAACTGCG
Source organism: Silurus aristotelis (assembly GCF_946808225.1). Classification (NCBI taxonomy): domain Eukaryota; kingdom Metazoa; phylum Chordata; class Actinopteri; order Siluriformes; family Siluridae; genus Silurus; species Silurus aristotelis. Next base: position 25,023,585 of record NC_139587.1, on the reverse strand, counting down.
TTGCATAATATTTTTTCCATTGTATTGTATTGCATTGAATCGCATTGTGTTGGATCGCACTGCATCATAATAGGTGGGGGAAAGTATTGCATCACATTAGTAGCTGCTTCATATGTATCTTTAACATATCGTATCTTTGGCTCTGCATCGAGATGCGAATGGCATCAGCCTCGGTTATGTAAATGCACATCCCATGAAACGAAGGTGTACTGAAATTGTTCTAGTGTGGTGGACAGGCTACTCTTTAGTTAAATCTAATGTTCTGAAATGTCCATGAAACAAATTGGTCTTGTTGTGTTACAATGAAACCATAAAGAACCTAAAGTCCTTTCTTGTAGTGAATAGAGAAATGAGGCATCAACATCAGTTCTACAGAACTAAAGTGTATTTTAAAACTTTTTTTTTAATTGTGCTCAGAGCAGCTCAATTACCTCTACTCAGACCACCCAACCCTCAAACACCACCACCGTTTCCCTCCATCAGTACCGGCCTTAGCGGTCCCAGACTTCTCTTCTGAGAAATGTTAATATACTCCTCATCAACTCCACTTCCCTTTTTATCGCTACAGTAAAAACAGAGGCAACCGCAGCCCATCGCTCCCTTCCCCCCGTGACATTTTCAAGCTTTCCTTAGTCGGAGCCACTTGTGGGAAACAAATAGCCTCTGTGAGCATGGCGTCAAGATTGAGATCCACCCACCGCAACCCCCCCCCCCCCCCAACCCCCCCACCGACACCATCATCCCACCCCACCACGCAGAGTCATTACGTCTGCCGCCGCCCATTTCCAAATTGAAAAATCGGAAACAATAAATGATAGCAAAAGCTGTTAATAACTGTTAAGAAATCACATTTGGAAAATTGCATTTAGGCAATAACCTTTTCTCGCTGTAATTAAATGACAGAAAGGTCTCCGCTTTTAATTAAGTCAGCGATTTACAGTTATGAAGCCATACTTCACTATGCAGATTAGCGCATGATAGGTCAGCGAACGGCCCGGCTGCGTTTTTAACGGCGCTGATCTGGTAATTACTCCGCTGTTTCAGTGGTGACCACGATGAACCTATGTCTCCACAGATACACGCATATACATACACACACACAGACTCAGCCTTCCGACTTGCTACACCATGATGGACGATCGGGATTAGTCGCTGTTCCGCCGGTACCATGTCAAGCGTCCTTAAATTAAAATGGATTCAAAATGAGGGGCATCAATGGAGGGGATAATGTTTGAGGAAGTCTGTGTGTGTGTGTGTGTGTGTGTGTGTGTGTGTGTGTGTGTGTGTGTGTGTGAGAGAGAGAAAGAAAAAGAAGGAGAGAATGAATGACTCTTAGACAGCAGGGGAATACATCATTGTCCTACTGGGACCTTTATTTCTGTCTCTTAGCAGTCATTGCTACAGGATTTATGGGAAGGAGTAAAATGTTAATGTTAGTGTATTTATAAACATATGATGGCATTTTATATCCAATTCATTCGTGTTACTTGGTTTACACCCGTCGTGAAAAGGAGGTTAAATACAGATTCGGCTGGTGCCAGTGGCATCATTATAAATATTGCCTTCGCTTTTTATTTAGCTAACGCTGCCAATTAATAAAGCACATTGATTATCCATGTGTAGAGTATGTGTAGAGCCTTGCTTTGGGAATGACTGCTGCAAAAATGTTTCCCAAGGCTTCTGATGTGGGAACGTTTAAAGGTGGAAGTATAATTGTTTGGTTGGAAGGGTGTTAATTCACTATTTTCATTGGCCTCTGGGAACGTGACATTCATTAGGCACTTGGATTGAGGAATTAGACGTATTTTAGGGTGGTCTGTCCTAATTATGGCACTTGGTTATTTTAAAGAAATCGGACTAATTAATGTGAGCATTCTAAAGGATGCGTTTTTGACTTCATATGGTCATATATAAACTATTTGAACAACACATTGGGACACCTGAATTTTACAACAATATGTTTTTTTTTTTTTCCAAACTCTTACCACAAAGTTGCACATGATTATATAAGCATGACTTTGGATGCAGTAGCATAAAACTTTCCTTCACTTGAACTGAGAGACCAGCATGACAATGCTCATGGTTTATATATGGTTTAGAGTGGAAGATCTTGTGTAGCCTGCTCTAAAGCTCTGACTTCAAACCTACTGAAGACTTATGAGATAAATTGAAAAGCTCCACCTCAGGACTCCTCACCTCATCTACATCAGTACCTGTTTGTATTAACACCATTGAAGTGGAATGAGCAGAAATCTTCACAAGCACACTCCAAAATCTCTATTGGAGCATCTTCCCAGAAGAGTGGAAAGTATTATAACAGCAAATGGGTACTGAATGTGGAATGTTCAAAAAGGTCACCACAAACTTTTGTCCATGTAATGTTTGATTAGCAAAGAGATTATAGAAGTAAAAGTCAATTAGTAAGTTTAAAGCGTTTGAATTTTTTATAACGATTTAATCTGCAATTTTTTTCACGTGTTCACAAATTCAGATGTAGTGTAAGTTATACAATTTGACAAAAAATAAATCAAATTCTCACAAACCTGGAACACACACACAAACACACCTATGCCTATATGTAAGCGCTAATACTCTTTTAAAAACTGAATTAAGTGATGATAGTGTAGTTTGTTTTTTAATACTTTCCCAATGCAGTCCCATCAATCCCTTATTTCTGTATTCAAACCCTGGGAAAAACATGATGATCAGTTACACAAGAATCAGTTTATGTTAAAAAAAAAAATGTAAAAAGCACAAAAGTGTGTGAAGCAAAGTTGTCCTGTAAGAAAACAAAAACATATTTATAGGCTTTAAGGAAGAGTTTCCTGACCAGATGAAGGTGTTACTTATCTCTTGGTCTCTCTCGGTGAAGAAGCTATGAAGCGCAAAAAGAAACCTCTGAAAGTGGGTTCTTTTGTTTGTTTTTCTGTGCATCCCTGACCAGCTGCTAATGGAGATACATTTGAAAGCCTTACCGTCTGTTCAAACAGAGAAGCATGTTGACTGAGCGAGTATGCATGTGTGTGTCTGCTGTGAGTGTGTTTGATTACAGCTCATAATGAATCTGGCTCGGCTGTAAAGAAACTCAGGAGCGGGTCCCTCGAGTTCCCGCGAGGAGGCAAAATTATTATGGCACTCAGTGTGCATCAAGCACACCGCCCCAGATCGCTGCTGATATCAAAGGGTAATCCATCTTAGCAGCACAGCCGGCTGCAGACAGAGGCAGAGCTGGAGTGTGTACGCTGACAGAGGAACCTGGGCAGAGTGTGTCGGGCTTGCAGGGAGACAGAGAGCTGCAGCTGGCACACACGGTGCCTGCAGCATATGTACCATCCCAAAGCAGACACGGCTGCCTTCAGCCCCTCCGCTCGCACCATCATTGATCAATGGAGCGTTACTGCAGCCATGAGAGTTGTATACATGTAGGAGAAAGTGAGGGGGATTAAAATATAGAGTCTTTCAACTACAAATTCACATGTTTAAGATATTTACATCAGTTTACTGTAATCTTTTTTTACATCTCACCATCAGAAAAGTTCCCTTGAGCATCTGATTCCTTGCAATGGTTCTCCATGTCATCTCAGCTTTTAATTGCCATGATCTCCTCTGGATTCTAGATGTTTCTACTAAAATATAGAGTTAAGAAATATAGCAGGGCTTCAAATTCTTAATCAAATGATGTTTCTTGAATGAAATGCTTCCCTAATGGAAGCCAGGAGAGGTCTTTCTAAGTGACATTGCTACAAACAATGACAATGCATCGTGCACTATATTCAACAAGGTTATATGGAAAGAATAAAACATAGAAATTACTTTTATACACAAATATCAATGATTGGGGGTGCAATGCCTTTTCCTGTGACAACTACCATCTTTAAGTGTTTTTTTTTTTTTTTTTTTAATGTTTCTCATGCAGCAGCATTAAGTCAAACATTACAATTTATATATTTTTTTAAAAATACTAAAAAAAAAAAAAAAATACCAAAGCTTTCATGATGATTAAAACATATAGCTTTAGTCATCATGAAAGCTTTGGTGTTACAGATTGACAACAATGCACTGGAGACTCCTTCCATAATGGTAAAGTAAATGTTAGATAAATCAAAGGTCAACAATAACATTGTTGGGAACAAAACAATTTATAAATATATGTGTATATAATATATATATATATATATATATATATATATATATATATATATATATATATATATATATATATATATATAATATAGAAAATTTGCCAATGTGAACATTCCAAAAAGACAAGATTAAGATCAGATCTCTTAGTGAAGATTCCTTTATCATGTCTTGGTTATACAGTGCTGGTGAATTCTTGATTGGTCAGAAAGTCATAGTTGCAGTGAAAACCACAGGTGTATCTTCTCTCTCTGATTTCAGTTACACATGATCTGTGTAACTGTACCAGTGACCAGTGCTCCTGTGCATTTCTTCTCTTCAGACCTGCCTAATTTATCCCGACATCCTACCTCTGGATGGAGTGTTCTTCAATTGGAGACCACTCTGTGCAGTGATTTTTACTATCAATTTTAAAACGAAACACTACAGTCAACAATGAAGTAATTATTTAACATTTTTGAAAGGAATTTCCAATTTTATTTTGCCTTACACAATATTGCTTCTTCATCCATACTTCAGAATTTAAATGTAATTAAACATTATCTTTTCAATTAACACATAGCAACATACCTTCCTAAGCACCAAAGTGTTTTTTTCTCCCACCTTTCCATACCTACTAGTTGCGACTGTGCTTCTTGTATATAGTTCTGGTTATATCTGTGGCTATGATGAAGGTTCTGGTTGTGGTTCTGGCATCTCTCCCACCCTGAGGAACATCTGGCTGGGCCGAGTTGATCAGTGTGCCGGATATGCAGCATGGCAGGAGCAGCTGGAACAAGTGCTGTTGGAGGTGAGTGTGTATGATAGGAACCGAAGCCCCATATGCTGATCGAGCTTGAACCAGAAGGCCTTCAGCAGCCTGGCCACGTTCAGCATGACTGCAGCAAGCACAATCCAACACAACTCTTTCTCTCTCTCACACACACTTCATATTAACACTCCCTGTACTCAAAGATGTAATTAAATGATGTGGTAGTGGCTGCAACACGAATAGTCATTGCAAGTCTACACATTTAGTTCTTCTGATGTGCCACTAATATTTCAGTAATCTTGATAACTAACACCAGCATTCCTTTTTTTTTTACATTGTGCACTTAAATCATGTCCTGTAACTATTTATGTACCCACATAAAGCCTTTATACCACATTCATGAGCATAAAACATTTATAAATCAATCCAGCTATAAGGGCCCAGCAGTGGCAACTTAGTGATGGTGGGATTTCAACTCATGACCTTGTGAACAGAAGGCCAACATCTTCACCACTGAGCTACCCCTGCAGCAAAAAGATGATCATCATTGGTTAAAAGTGAGAACATCAGCAGTCAGCTTCTGAAAGGCATGAATGGGGATTTAAGCCATGATCTTCGGTTCATGAGACCAATGCCTTCTCACTAGACCATCAAGCATGTTGCAAAACTTAATTTATCAGCTCTATTTAGTGGAAATGGACACAGAGAAGTTGTCATTAATAGATATCTATGGAACAATTCCAGAAAAAAAGTCTTTATGCATTATTTAAACTAAATGATATATATACAATATATATTGAATCCACAATTTGCAACAATTCCTTTTTGAAACGCTTATTCGACAATTTAAATGTAGAGAATGATGTATTTTCTGGTCATGAACTAGATCTTGAGAACCGTAAGTCCTGTGTGTACAATAACATCATAAAGCAATGCTTCATATATCATTTATGCAATGTTTTTTTGAAGATTCAGTGCAAATACTTTTGTTATCACGAATCATATGGCATATGGTCAACGCTTTTTGACATATGATTTGAAGGTTATAAGATTAGAAAACTCACCATTTTGTGTCCTGTTATATTAAATTGTATTATTTCTCTCACCACCTCTACCCTTCTTCTCTCTTTCTCTCTGTCAAGTTAAACATAGTTCTGAGGTACCAGTGCTCCTGCTTTCTTCTCTTGAATACTGACGCTCTGCTTAATCGTTTGAATTCTGTTGATAATTAATATCAACAGTCTGCTACAGTGGCTTAAGACTGCAATTTGCATGATCAGTTCTGCATTTAAGAACCCTTCACTGAACAGAACACCTCAACAATGATAAAACTATAATGAAGGCAATTTGGTGCCACTCAGATAAGATCAGGTCCTTTTTGGGGGTCTGGTTCCTGTCAAGGTATCTTTCTCATTCAGAGTTTTTCCTTCCTACAGTTAAACTAATAAGGAACAAACTTTATATCCATTAAACTTATACATTTAAAGTTCATAAACCTTTTATTCCAGCTGTTTTGGTACAATGTCTATTTTTTTTAAACTGAATTAAATTGGAATTGTGATTCTGACTCCCAGCAACAAAATGATGTATGGACATTAACATATTCTTTAATCAAACATCTCAATATTTTATATCTGGTGTTGTTCTCCTGGACAGAACTACTTTATCGTGCTGATGTAATGCTTCAGTAATTACTCAGACCATGAGGCTTGCGTCTGATGAATCGCGGCACGGTGTTATTAATCGGTGCCGGAGGTGGAAAGTGAAACTTGTGTAAGGTCACACCTCAGAGCATGGTGTACACAGCATCTTTCATTTCCTTAGGGCACAATCAGAGCGAGTTATGATCAGTAAGGTGAAGAATAGCTGTGTGATCAATTACAGATAAAAAAGACCCATGGATGATGTAAACCTCCGTAAGTAATAAAATGAATAGGATGATGTCCATAGAGACAGAATGCACTTATATAATAATGAAAAATTTTAACTCGGTGCATGTTTTCATTTTGTGTACAGTGTACAAACATCCGTGTGTGTGTGTGTGTGTGTGTGTGTGTGTGTGTGTGTGTGTGTGTGTGTGGTCTTTCTAAAAGCCACTGTGGCAGTGTTGACCACCACAGCTGCACCAGTCTCATTCACAGTGCCAGAACACCTCTAGCCTGTGCCAACCTGCACCTATCCATATGTCCAACCCACTCCACACACAGGCACACACACCTAACAAATCAAATTTCGATCATTTAAAAAAGTCTACCTCCTGTAAACTACAAGACAAACTATACATCTTTGTATAACCTTTATATTCACCATACACATACAAGCCAAGATGTCTTTGTCCTTCCTTCCCTACAGACGGTGACATTTGTAAAAAAAAGATTCTCTAAAACTTGAACAGCTCCGGTGTTCTTGTGTACGTATCGTATGCGAGTTAAAGACACCCTTTTTTTGGGCAGAGAGCGGCAGATTTGCCTGGATAGCTGCTGCAGGCCTGTAGGGAATGGCGGTGCTGAGGCATATGCTGCCTAGCGGGTGAATCTGCTTTTGTTCCAAGTCCTTCTCTCACTCCCTGCATACATGCCTGGCACTGAGCTCAATAACATTAGCATGACCTTAGCCCGTTAACCTGGAGCAAACTTTTCCCACTCATACATCAAAAAAACGAGATTCTGCCCAAGTGTGCGAAGAAAGACTCGCTCCCGAGAAGGACCGAGACAGATCGAACGAAGATTTTTATCAGACGTAGGAAATTGTCTGCACTGTAATGACCCTGAGGAACAGCATGAGATTTACATCATATTTACCTATTAGTGGTGAAACAGTTTGATTTTAGGTTTAGGGTTTTTTTTTTCACAGTTTTTACATACCAGAGTATCATAATATTAAGAGTATATAATATTAGATGCTCCACATAAACAGATGATTTTGTTGAAGTTTGAATAGTGACATTTTCTAGAAGACTTAATATATATTTTGCATTTATGGAAGGAGTTTCCATTGTCTACACATTGTACCAGTTAAAAGTAATGTCTATTTCCTGTCAAAAAAGAAGAACGAAAACAGCTGTTTTTAGGTACTATGGCGCAAGTAAAATCAGAAAAGCTTGGGGGTTTTTTTTGGATTTTAAAAACATGAAAGCTTTATTGCTTTTAAATCAAATTGGTATTTGTTGGAAAATTGCTGTTTCATACAAATAGTAAAAAGGGATGTACCATTATAGGAAAACATTGGAGTTGTTTTAGTACTCTTCTTTATGCCTGATGCTGTGTCACACCACCTTTTCATTGATTATTTCCCAATAACCACATTGTCCCCATAATGATGGATTCTTTTTTCTAGAATAATGGTTTCATAATATCCTCTCAAATCTCACTGCAGTCTTATATGAAATTTTTTCTCAGGAAGAGTCACAAGAAAAGACGTGTATGCAAACCTTTAACTTTGTACCGTTATATAAATTATATAAAACTATAATGAGTGGACATCAGGTGCCACCGAGATGAGAATTGGTTTTCTTTTCAATCTAGTTTCTCTCTTTCTATCTTGGGGAGATTTTCCTTGCCACAGTCATCACTGGCTCACACATTAGGATTAGGATAACCTCCTAATCTCTGTAAAGCTGCTTTGGGACAATGTCTATTGTTAAAAGTGCTATATAAATGAAATGAAATTGAATTACATATAAATAATATATAAAATATAAATAAATTTATGCAAATACTTTGCCAAGTTGTTGCCCTTTTCAAAAATGTCAGATGTAAAAACAGAAAGAAAAATCACTGTTGAAAACACTGTCAAATACTATAGAATAGTCATCACTTTTTCAATGAACCATCGTTGTGGAAAAGCTGGTCAGCGGCAAGACTGTCAAATTAGTGATGTCACCTTGACTGTGAAACCCGGTCCTGTGATTATTTTTTATATATTGTGGTAATATTTTAATATATAAATATATATAAATAAATAAATATATAAAATTAAATTAATAATAATAATAATAATAATAATAATAATAATAATAATAATAATAATAAAAAATTAGCTGTGAACAGAAACTCGGATTTCCGAGACAAAAGATCAGTGATCAGTGTTCTCATTACTACTAGCTCACGATTGTAACTTTGGCGTGTTTTGAGACCCACTTCAGCTTCTCCAGTTTCCAAAATGCAGTCAGGAGAAAGCTGCCAGGACCATGCTGGGGGTTAAAATCCAAATTTATCACAGTCTCTGGAAATTTTGGAACAGGATTTTGGTGGTAGCTGAATGGGCGACACAAACAAAATTAAATTAGGCATAAAAAGGCGGTCTGGGCATCAGGCATTTAAATGGTAATAAAACTAAAAGGCCAAATGTTTATTGAGAATCTGAACAAGAAACAAATCACAGGATTGGATTTATTGTGTGATAGATGGATATAGATATACATTTGATACCTTTGTAATTTGAGCTTTTGTTCCCTGAGTGCTAGTTTTATTTTAATGACCATATATAGTATAAACATGTATATTGTCTGTGGGAACAAATATAGACATTGCCACAAAACAGCTTTTCAGAAATCTGGATGTAGACTGAAATCCCTGATGAGCAAACCAGGAACAAAAGTGGCAAGTGAGATGACATGAGGAAGAAAACATGGAAGAATAAAACATTGGAGCATGCTGTTATTGGAAAAGAATCAATTTCCTGGAGTCAACAGTAATTCTGCTTCATATCTGGCCAAATTCACATCACACCAGTGTTTTTTCTTTTCCTAGAACAACATACTACCACATTTACATTTTAAAGGAAAGGTATAAAGCTGAAAGCAGGGAATGATTGTGTCTCCTTAGGTTTTAAGGGTATTTTATATTAGCTTATATAAATATGCATTAAGCAACTTTGGATATTTGATTGACGTTGCATTTGTTCACCAATCAGAACTTCAGCAGATTATTTGACATTGTATGTAAACATTTTACAAATCATTGGAGACTTTGGCGGAAGTGGCAGCTCAGTGGTTAAGCTGACTTCTGATCTGAAGGTTGTGAGATCAAATCTCTACCACCAAGCTGCCCTGCCGGGCCCTTGAGCAAGGCCCCTTAACAGTTAAGCTGTAAGTCACTCTGGAAGATGAGCTTTGCCAATGTGTGATTGTAGAAAGAGACTTGATCTGTGAAGTCAGCGGAGATTCTGTGTGGAAGGCATGGGGAGGTCAGTACCTAAACTTTGTTCATTGTAGAAAAAAGAGTGAGATGGGAATTTAACAGGAAGTTTAAATATACTGTATTGGAAATCCCAGTACTTCCCGTAAGCCACAGTCAAAGCACTCAAGCAAGCCTCTTAACGCCGAACAGCTCCGTCTATTCTGAGCTCGAACATTTTGCATTCAGAAAAAAATTGCAATCTGATGTATAATTGAACCGCACTCCAAAATGAGCAACACCACTGTCTGCTCAGTGATGGGCTGAATTGCACTTTTGCAACGAATATTCATTTTAGAAAAGAAGGCAAAAAAAGAAAGGTTATTAATTCCTGTGATTGCTTACTAAGTCCAGCTAAAGAGCAAATTCCTAATTTTACTCCCACTCTGTTTATTAGTGGCTGAATTAAAGATTAACCTTTCAAAACTGTCTGGCATTTACTCCGTCCCCTCAAATGCAAAATTAATTCGCATTTTTTAATCATTAGTTTAATTTCCAGCGTGATACTTTTGTTCCTTTGGCTGTTGAACTGTTACGGGGTGTTACAACCCTTCAAATTGTTTGCCTCCTTCTGGTGCGGTGTTTTATTATTATTTTTTTTTATCATAATTTATTTTTCTGAATAATTCATTAAGTATCATTAGCCAAGCGTGGAGGATCTCATTTAGCATGGAGGATCTCTTTCTTATGTGGGCTTGACACATAATCAAAGTTTTTATCGGTGCAGAAAATGTGTGATTTACACTCATCCCTATAGCAGTTAGTGGCTATCTGAGTATGGTACATTGGCTTGTGCTGCTCTAAAAATGAGGATTTAATTAAATCATGGCTTTAAAAAAGCAAGGCAGAACAATACGGAGCTGAAACAAGAAATGATTTTGAATTCAATTAAGGGATTAACCCAAACGTGGCATGACTGACATCACAGAATTATATCCATAAACAACATAAACATAAACCACTGAACCATGGCAGAGATTTTTACTTATACTATACAAGTATATTCCTTTCACTCTATAGGAAGTAAACTGTTAATGTGCACATTTTCCTCTTTTTGCAGCAGAACTGTTTGCAGTTTCATACCTTTTGCTACATTTACAATATGATTAAGCATTCAGAGCTACTTTTAAACATTTCTGTCTGGGAATGTGATATTATACGAATGCCTTTTCACTGCATCAGTGAATCATGAAATAAATCCAGACCTCCGTTGTACCACAATGTTATCCAAGATGACTACTCAGCAATATGTTTGTATGCACGTGTGTGAATAAACAGTAAAAGGGAAATTGCTTCCAGACACATGATTTTAAAAATATATATTAATATTATAAGTAAAGTGTCGTAAGTGATGCATCTACCGAATGTTCTGATCAAGGTAATTATTTGAGGCCCTGGTTACAGTCAGCATTTTTTTCAAACATGAGTGAAGTAATGAGGCCTACAGATTGCATGAAGTGTATTTTGAGAACAGGCGAGAGAGCGACGTAGAGCCACACAACACAAGTCCATTAAAGCAGCTCTAACCTCCTCCGACCCTCATTAAACACACAAGCATGCCTTGTTAAAGGACAAGCCAGGTTTGTGCTTAATGACCTTGAAGTAAATGTAATTGACTGGGCATTACCATCCAAAAGGCCCCACAGCATATACAATGTTTACCATAGTCGTTTTTATTTTTATATGCAACATCTTATAAGTACTTTTAAATGCATGCTTTTTGTTATACCTTAGTGGCTATAAGACTTTGTGTAATTTAAATAATATTAAAGAAATCATGACCAATAAAGCTGAATAACAACTATCAAGCTGTATAAAGATTTCTGTATCACAGAAATACTTTGCAGAAAAATACCCTTTGTACAAGAAAATGGAAGGTGGGCACTATTTAGAATTCAAATTGATATTTTATTTAGTGGGTCTCCCAGTGGGATCCAGGGACCTCCTAGTTTTGTGTGGCATAGTCAGAGAGTCTGTGATCGATTTATTTATTTATATTTATGAATATTGAGATGGCCATAAAAAAAGCAATCTATTAATATCAAGGAATGTTGCAAAGAAATGCTGGAACAAAAGTGGAGAATTGTGACCTGAAGACAAAATAACAAAATAAAATCTCTTTAATTAAAAAAAATAAGTAAGTAAATTGTGCAGAAAGCATAAATAATAATAATAATAATAATAATAATAATAATAATAATAATAATAATAATAATAATAATAATAATAATAACAATAATAATAATAATAATACAAATAATAATAATAATAATAATAATACAATATTTGGTATTATGACATTTTTTTCTTCAATTTTATATGAATTTTTTATTCTTCTTTCTTATTGTTTTCTTTCATTTGGTTTTCTATTTAAATTGGAAAACAGTTAGTACATTTTACTGAGCATCCTGGAGAATCTGCTGCAGTATGTTGCATTCTTTACAAACACACAACATTTTTTCCTTAAATTCTTGTACCAAAAACTATTAAGATAGAAATCTATAACCAAATGTGTACTTTTTGTGTAGGCAGGTTTTTGTGAAATTTGTTTTTGCAGTGTAGAAGTGCTTTAGCTCCAGGGTCCCAGGTTCAATCCTGAGTGAGGGTTGCCATCTGTGCATAGTTTCTGTGCATGTTCTCCCCATGTTCTACACATTCTCCGGTTTCTGCCTACCTTCCAAAAACATACTGGTAGGTGGCTTGGCTAGAAAATCTGAATAATGCAAAAAGTTTGAGAAATCCCATTTGGTTGTACTGATCAAATTGGAGCTGTCCGTTCAGCACCACCCACAACACACAAAAAATCTGCTTTATTGTCCAAGTATGCCTAAGTAGTCAAGGAATATGCGTCCAGTTTGGAGCATTTCAGCTGTGCAATTTTATCATACAGGCACTGCACAACAGTACTGGCCAAAATAAGATGTAGACTATAAGAGACACGATTACACATGAACCAGATGACCAAGAATAGAAAACATACACACTGGCCTGTGACAGAAAGTGACATTATAGTCAAGTGAATGTCCAGTTATGTAAAGAAAACAACATTGCACATAAGTATGATATTGCACAAAGTAAGGGAAATAAAACATATTGTAGTACATGTATGTCGATCAGTGGTAGGGTTTCCTCCCATTAGATATACAAGAGTCCAGATTAGTGTCATGAAGCACCAGTGCAAAATGAATCATTTTAAATGTCTGATTTATTGACTTGATGGTTATGCATTAACTGATAATCAGCAGAAGTGGTTCTTTTTGTTAATGTAACAATGTAATTGTTTAAGCTATTATTCAGTGGTTTTTGGGTTGCCAAAAAATTCAATTCAAATATTTTTTATTTGTATAGCACTTTCAACAATGGACATTGTCTCAAAGCAGCTTTATACAGATAATGCGGTAATAAAATATTTATAAGATTGTTCTTTATAGATGTAAGTTTGTCCATGATGAGCAAGGAGGCAGCAGCTGTCACAGGGTAAAATGTATGTGCATGTTTAACAATGTTGAAGGAATATGAGACTTGATTTTGAGGTAATCCAGTATGATCTTAAATGATAAAGACCCTTCACTAGAAATCTTCCTTATGGATTTCAATAAAAGGAACACTTTTATAACAAAAATTATAACAAAATTAATAAATCAGTCATATTTCAAACTACTACCAGTCTACCCCATGTGTTATTCTACATTCTTTGATGTTAGTTCCTGGGACATTATACAGTATCAGAAAATAAAAACATTAGCCTCATAACCATTAACATTCCTTGTTGATGGATTGGAGCAGTCTGGGGTACATCAATTGGGCCTTTTGTGTATATCGTTTTATATATATATATATATATATATATATATATATATATATATATATATATATATATATATATATATATATATATATATATATATATATATATATATATGTGTGTGTAATATAACATTTCTTCTCTTCTGCGGTCTAGACTCTTTCTGCTTCTGACTTTGCTTGTACGTTTTATTTTCTGTTGTATTCCGCTAGAGGGCGATGGATGACCGTGGGTTTTATTTTTGTGGCCTGACAAAAAATCTTCACGGGGCATTTATCACAGCAATTCTTCTCATTTCATATATCACTGACACCTTTCCTTGGTGGGACTTTCATTTTGGTGTAAAACGTGATCTCCAGATCTCCAAAAATTGTCAATAAATAGCTTGGACTGGGCTACACCTCAGTAATCATGTATATATAAAATCCAAAATGTAGATGAACATAAAATAAACTTGACCCTGTTAAAGGGTTTATTAGTAATTGCTAAACCAGTCGTACAACAAGTATTTTAATGTTTAATATTTATTATAATTTTTGTTTTTGTAAATTACAAACTGTAATGATCTTTTTCAGTACCCTATAACTGTTAGTATGTTTTGTGTGTGTGTGTGTGTGTGTGTGTGTGTGTGTGTGTGTGTGTGTGTGTGAGTGTGTGTGTGTGTTTAATTATATGCAATGCTATATAACCAGGCCACCTCATAAAAAGGAAAACACACCAGTCTTGGGCACGCGCTGTGGGGTCATATGCAGGGTAACCGGATGTAGATGTAGTGTTGTGTTTTTACAGACTGTACTCCAAAAACCAGCCGTGTTAAAAAAAAAAATTAACACCTTGGAGCAGTGTGTCTCCTAACATACCCGACCTTTACACACACACACACACACACACACACACACACACACACACACACACACACACACACACACACACACACACAGGTCAAGTGCACCAGACAAAGTGATTTTTTTTCACTATACTGTACCGGCACGTTTCCACTAAAATCACCGAGCATCATTTAACACATGCAGCGTTAAACTGCTCTCACGTTTATCAACCCTGTGTGTGTGTGTGTGTGTGTGTGTGTGTGTGTGTGTGTGTGTGTGTGTGTGTGTGTGTGTGTGTGTGTGTGTGTGTGTGTGTGTGTGTAAAGGTCGGGTATGTTAGGAGACACACTGCTCCAAGGTGTTAATTTTTTTTTTTTGAACACGGCTGGTTTTTGGAGCGTGTTTTCAATATTTCACAAAAACGACTGGAGAGGAAAAACGGAATAAAGGGATGAGGGAACTTCCTGTAGTCTGTTATGTGTTTAGTTTGTAAGTGATTTAGGAGATGGATGGATGGATGGATGGATGGATGGATGGATGGATGGATGGATGGATGGATGGATGGATGGATTTGTGTGAATGGATGGATGTACTTAATACCAATACCAATGCCACTTAAGCTCCTATTATGGCCTTGCATAAAATAAAATAGATAGATGGATGGATGGATGGATGGATGTCCTCGTGGATGAATGAATGGATAGATAGATATTCTGGTTGACTTTTAACAAATGCATTCGTTGTTAATTATTCGAAGAAAAATGAAGATTTGGTTTTCATTGAAACAATCAATAATAAATCAATAAATCAATAAATCAATAAATAATAATTAATCAATAATAATCAACTGCTTGTTTTTCAAGCGGCATTTTAGCATTACAGCATCGAATTACTTTCTTCTCAAATGATTAACAGATTTCAGTGTATCTTCGTGTCTAATTTAAATTCGGCTCAAATCACAAAACACTTCTGACTTTTTAACTTCTCTGAATTTCTATATTATTTGTATTGAAATAAGACGTCATGATTATTGGAGTAAGTCATATCAGTGATCTGTACCCAGTTTATACTCAGCTGGTTGCAAATAAAGACTGTAAGTGTTTTTAACGAATTCAGGTGCCACTGTGCTTCCTCTAGCTTTGTCTTCCTCTCCATATGCGCACATCTGCCACATCTGTAGCCTTATTTGTAATTATTGCCCATCATGTGGTCTCCGGCTATGAATGAAGAGTCTTTTAATTAAAGCCATATTTAAGGTTGTGTCTCGGCCAAGAGCTTTGAGGCAGATGGTTTTGTGCTAGCAGTGTGTGAGCTAAAACACACAGATATCTCTGGAGCTTTCGAGCTGACAGACCCGAATGCGTCGGTTTTAGAATAAAATAAAATACACAAGACAAAAAATAAATAAATTAATTGTATGTCGCATACATAGACCAGATTTAAAAAAAAGGCATTTAAAAATATTATCTATTCATCTAATAAACATAATAATAATTATTATTATTATAATAATTATAATAAACATAATAATAATAATAATAATTTTAAGACAAAAATTATTTTTATATAGTTTATTTAAACGAATTTAGACTGTAAATCAAATTCAATGTGGAATATTCACTCAACAGATCGAACCTCCAAAATATTCATATCAAAATAACTTTATTGACCTGAATTTTACATTTATTAAAATGATAAAACCGCATAAAGCAAATTCGATTGTATGATGTAATTCGCATTAACGTTTGTTGACGTTGTGCATTTATATATCGCATTAACATCGGATTCAGATTGTGAGTTAAAGAAACAGTTTCTCGGGGAATTTCTCGTGCACGAAATGTTTGATTTTTAGAGCACGAGCTAACTAAAAAAAATCAATCTCCCAAAATGTACTTTAATTTTCAAATAAAAATGATTTTTAATATTTTAATCCGACAGCTCTCCTTTGCATTGTGATTTCTTCGGGATTTCTGCATTTCTGATGTCTAATCTATTTCTCAGTTTTTTCTCTAATATGCATGTTGTAGCCATAATACGACATTTCCTTTTTCCTGCCAATAGTTAAAGCATAGAACAATAAAAAAGGACATGCAAGTGCTTTTTTTGTTTTCATATGTGAACATGCATGCGTGCACATGCATCCAAAAGCATGCATGCACTTATAAACCCTCAAACACACACACACACACACACACACACACACACACACACACACACACACACACACACACACTGTATATGTAGTATCCTGTCTAAGCAGAAGAATTCCTTAAAGAAATCTAATTGAGCTGAGAACCAAACGCGAGTTGTTCCAGGCGTTCACTTGATGTCCATAGATGGCCATCAATCGTGCAATCCTGCCACAATCTCCTTACACAACTCCATCCACAATTTTAAATGGACTGACCCACTCGAATATGAATGCATTCATTATTAATCGGACATGCAGTCCAGCATGAGCATTGCTTTTTCCCTTTCAGTGGATGCTTTATATTCCATTTCTTGCAAGATTATTAGCTTTGCAGCCTCACAACCACTGGGAAGCTGAGGGTAAGAGAGTGGGGGGGCATTAGTCATGTTTGTTTAACTCCAATCTTGCATGCCTTCTTTGTTCGGTGTGTCCTATAGTGTAAAGCTGATTTCTGACAGAGGGAAATAGCTATAATTTTGGTGCATATTGGTCCTTATAGGCCTCCCTGTGGACAGGCAGCTTTCCCCAGTGAACGGGTTTGGACCGAGGCACCTGGAGCAGCGCAGCTAGATTAGCATTGATATGGGTTTAGTGGAAATGCAATCTTTTTAAATCTTGGTGAGCTGCGGGTAGATAATTACACTTTCAACAAAATTGCCAAGGGGTCAGCATCCCCAGTGGACCTCCGAATGCACTGATTCTCTAACAATGGAGTGTAACATGGAGCAAAGCAGTGTCTGAAATTATAATGTTAATGGAAAGAGTCACCAGGGAGGAAAGCCAAAAAGAGAAAAGGGAGAAAAAAAACAACAATTCACTACCGAGCTGTGTGTTAGACACACTAGTCTGATTCTTTGCCTAATTTAGGACAATGGGATCATATGTTGGAGCAGAGATTTGGATCAAGAAGGCTTGGATGGTGTGTACAGGTGGTCTGGAGGGAGCAGCATGAACCATCTCTTCATCAACAGATGGGGTTTAAAGCTGCTGATCTGGTGTTAGTTAGCAAACAATAAGATAATTATGTCAACATTTGCTTCTAATGCTACTTTAGACAACGATTTATCTGCAGTTCAACGTTAAAAAAACATCCCTCACTAAACCATGGTAAAGGAACTCTTGTGCTACAACCTGGTTCAGCCAGACATCATATTTGCACAAGAGATGGAGGATATGATTAAATTACAGGCAATTATGACACCGTGCACATTATTACTCTGTACTTGACTGCCTGGGAACTTGGGTGGCATCCAAGTACAGGGACAGATGCCTGGCTCCTGCATGCTTGCCTTCTACCAACATCCATATTTCACTCGGTTTGTTGTAGACCACAGACATTACACCATACAGCTGTCTTTTTTAATGTTATATAAATGTGTACAACAAATCAAGTTATTAATCTTTGTTTAAAGGCTTTGGTTTTTGATGAATTGTTTCTCTATTGAATCCAGTTTCATTCGGTATATTCATAAAGAACATTGCTTTATCAATATTCATCAATATAATCATTAATAAACGAGACCAGCAGCGCCTAAAAGAAATCACCTTAAATGGTGAGCAATAACAAGCTGTGATTAAAAGATGAAAAGCAGGAAGCATGTGTTTTTCAGCTGTGGAAGCAGCTACAAGGCCATTTATGGCAAAGGAATGCTCGACTGAATTGTTGGCTATTGTTATTCCCTGATTATCTTATAAAATATTTTAGAAAAGACGACATTGCTGTTGTCTTCTGTGTATTTTTCTCTTTCCAAGTCATATGAAAGAATTTAATGCACAAGTTTGAAACTTATTTCAAAATGGAAACAAAATAATTTGTATCCCTGTTTTTTAGTTTGTCTTTGTTTGGTTATTGTAAATTATGTTGACTCTCAAATCTTAACCTCCATAAGAAGTACAATCCTTCCTTCATTTTCTCACTTTACAAAAATACACGGGGGGGGGGGGGGGGGGGACGGGACTCGGGTGCAAATCAGATATGGGACATTTAGAACATTTACTTATGTATACACAGCTGAAGAGGTGCATACAACAAACATCACACACACACACACACACACACACACACACACACACACACACACACACACACACACACACACATCATAAGCAGTGTTAGTAGTAGACTGATAAGAATCAGAGCTAGCAGAAGTTTGTATATATATATATATATATATATATATATATATATATATATATATATATATATATATATATATATACATATATATGAACATGATTTTACCAAGTTTAACATTTCAACTGTGGATGTTAAATGTAAAAGGAATAAAAACACACTGATGCTGCACTGGATATAAAAAAAGCAAAGAAAAACTTTCCCTACGTCACGATTTCATCAATAAAAAGCACCATGTCAAACGTTATTAGCCTTAACAACCGACCAGTCAAGCGTATTGACTCTTTGCTCCACCTTCTTTGAGACATTCTGTACAATATATTCACTAAAATGTAGCCAAGACTCAATTCACTATTCACCACAAGTACTGCAATGTTCATGTTTAACAAACTAAAATTTATTTCCCCACATTTAAAAATACTCAGAAAGTGAAAAAGACTGATCAGTCAGTCATATAGTGCAGCACTACAACATTTATTAAGGTAAAAAAAGACAATCACATCAGTAACAGAGTAGCTTTTTACTGGTCCTATCACTTATCACATGTTCATCTAAAAGAAGCAGACTAAAACTGACATTTTCAAAATACACTTTATTTATTTACTATCTATCTATCTATCTATCTATCTATCTATCTATCTATCTATCTATCTATCTATCTATCTATCTATCTATCTATCTATCTATCTATCTATCTATCTATCTATCTATCTATCTATCTATCTATCTATCAACACACACAAATAAATATATATATATTGAATGTATATGTTATATTTACTAGCAGTGTTATTAAAGAGGGTTATTAATATTTATATATGTATATTTATATAAATAAATAAATAAAACAAATGAATTCCCTGCTTAATAACTGAAGACTCATGTCAAAGGGTCAGATAAAAAATATTTAGTAGTTACGTTTACATAAATTTCTTTCTTTCTTTCTTTCTTTCTTTCTTTCTTTCTTTCTTTCTTTCTTTCTTTCTTTCTTTCTTTCTTTCTTTCTTTCTTTCTCTCTTTGTTTGTTTGTTTCTTTAATACTTTGTTTGGTTGTTTCTTTTATACTTTCTTTCTTTCTTTCTTTCTTTCTTTCTTTCTTTCTTTCTTTCTTTCTTTCTTTCTTTCTTTCTTTCTTTCTTTCTTTCTTTCTTTCTTTCTTTCTTTCTTTCTTTCTTTAAGTGCAAATGGTATGACTCGATTTTGAAGTCTATTCAATGTGATGTATCAAGAAGACATTTTTCTCATCCAAGTCAAATTAATCCAAAGGTACTATTTTGAATCGAATGCCATGATTTACTACTGAAACACCACATACCTCTAAACCATCTATATAGTACAATCATCACATATCAAAGGGAAATCTTTAGTGTTTAAAAAATATATAATATTAATTTATTTATTTAAAAACAAATGATAATCAAGATAATTTAGGCAAAAATTAACACTTTATTCTACCACAAACATCGCTTATGTTTTATAATAAACGCAATTGTAATAAGTTTATTAATAAAGTTTGTAACTCGTGTATCATAAATACACTGGTGCAAAGTTTAATTATCCAAATATTTAGTTTTTTGCCATTATGTAGTTTTGAATTCTGTGTTATTACTGTAAGTTGATTATAAGGCCATTACATGTCAGTGTGTATATAATGAAGTATATTTTGGATCCAGGCACGAGCGTCTGTTTGCTGTAGCGCGTTTTTGCGCTGAGGCTCTTCTATTTAGTCGAACTGTCATTTGTCAGCATGTCTGATGTGCTCGTTAGCTCGCATTTTCCCCGCTGTCAGCTCCCAGCTTGCCCATGTACACGGCAACTCTCCTCTGACAAATTTAGCCTCGTTATTATTATTCTTATTATTATCCGTGCGATTTGTTTGCCTTATTGTTGCCAGCACGACGCGTCAAAACCAATCGCGTCGCAGTCAAGTTGGCAGGTGTCAATCTGCGCCTTTTTCCCCCCACTATGGCCTACTTAATCTTATCATAAGGGTCAGAGAATAAGAGCAAAAATAAATCCTTTGGACGGTCCACATCTTGCTTTGCTTTTTCTTTCTTTCTTTCTTTTTTTTTTTTTTTTTTTTTTTTTTTTCTTCTTTCCCAAATGGCCACTTGTGGACCAGCCTAATATACATACAGCTTTTTCCCTTCATACAGCTTTTTCCCTTCATACAGCTTTTTCCCTTCATACAGCTTTTTCCCTTCATACAGCTTTTCCCATATACAGCTTTTTCCCTTCATACAGCTTTTCCCATATACAGCTTTTCCCTTCATACAGCTTTTCCCATATACAGCTTTTCCCTTCATACAGCTTTTCCCTTCATACAGCTTTTCCCTTCATACAGCTTTTCCCTTCATACAGCTTCCCAAAGATTCCGATTTAAAAACAAAAAACGAGACATTTTTAGAGACATATCATAAAAACCTCTCAAACAATCCCTTCAAAAATCCTACGCTGAAATGTATTAGACAGCAAATGTTCCAGCACATCAGCCTGCGATAATAAACCTGGTTGACAAAAGAATTATTAAGACGAATATCATAAACAAGCAAAAATTATGTGCTAAAACGCAATTAACTAAAAAAAAATTCTGAATGTTTTGTTCAAAAGTATGAACGATGAAAGATGATCTAACCCTAAATCATTAATGAGTATATTTCTAAATTAAAACTAATGTATCGAATAATAACGAGTGTTTCAAATTTGGGCAAACAAACAAACAAACAAACAAACAAACAAACAAACAAACAAACAAACAAACAAACAAACGACGTCTACTTAGCAGTAATGCAATAATATGCTGAATAGAATGGCAAATGTTGTCTATAGTGAATAAATAAATATATTAATAATAATAATAATAATAATAATAATAATAATAATAATAATAATAATAATAATAATAATATAAGAGGAAGAGGAAGAGGAAGAAGAAAAAGAGAAAGAAAAAGAAGAAGAAGAACTACCGCATGGTGACCTTACTTTTTATATTATTAGTGTTATTATGATTAAATTTATATTATTTAATATTATTACTAGTATTACTATTATTATTATTATTATTATGATTAATATTATTTTTATTTGTATTATTATAGAGTAGTAGTATATGTAGTATGTATATGTAGGTGATGAGATACTGATCGCAAATGTCTTTCCTTTTACTAAACAATATTTCGAGGTCTCTATCAGACAAAGCTAGGTGCTCGGTGCTCGGTGCTCGGTGCTTGATCTCTCTCTAAATTGGCTCTGTGTGTCATAGGGGGCTCCATTCCCCTCCTTCTGTCTCACTTATTTACACACACCCACGCGCACTTGGAAACAGAGGGCCGGCGTAGGGCTGAAAGCTGGCTGGACAGATTTGCGTTCACGCCTGATCACGCACTGAAGAGTGGGGTTATAGTCGAGAAAGGGAAAGGCAGCACCTGTCCCGTCTTTCGCGTCCTGTCTCGGTTTACTGAGTAGCCCGATAAGCGCTCCGGGGCCGTGCGGTTTCCAGCGGAGACTCTCAAGAGCCCCTGCAGCGCTGCGCGGTTTCACTGCGGACGCGCTCCAATCTTCGGAATAGTGCGCTAACCGGGGCTCTGAGCTCCTCTTCCAGAGCTTTTACACAAGTGTGACTTATTTGCTTTAGTGGAACCTGTTTGGAGAAACAACATAAGCAGTTCCAATGAACCCGGTTTAAGACAACAAAGGAGCAAAAAGTAGACCAAAGTTTATTTAACGCACTCTTTTACAGTTCAGTTCAGTTCATTTGTTTCTGGGGTTGGACTGCGTTTGGGAGAAGAAGAAGAAGAAGAAGAAGAATAAACGCTCTCAGGTTTTAGGTTTGTTTGCTAATAAAATAACAGAAAATCGTACAATTCAACAATTATGACTTTTTTGTTTGATGATGTTTTTTTTGTCCAACTTTTATTATTGTATTAAAGTGCTCTAGTGTACCAGGAGGAGACAGATCACGAATCGGAACACAGCCTGTGTGTGTGTGTGTGTGTGTGTGTGTGTGTGTGTGTGTGTGTGTGTGTGTGTGTGTGTGTGTGTGTGTGTGTGTGTGTGTGTGTGTGTGTGTGTCTAAAGGCGGCAGCTCTCAGCAATCAGTCCGAGTCCAGGTCTCCTATCTCTCCTTTAAAAGCATCTCATATCTCTCTGTACACTTCCTGAGAGACGCGCGCGCACACGGTTGCGTATTTGCCGTGCGCAGTGTCCGTGAAAAATTGACATTAGCTGTTTGACGCACAATGATAGCAGCTCATTCAGCCTCATTCAGCAACTGGATTTATATATATATATATATATATATATATATATATATATATATATATATATATATATATATATATATATATATATATATACACGTAAATACATATACGTATATACACACACACACACACACACACACACACACACACATAATATATATATATATATATATATATATATATATATATATATATATATATATATATATATATATATATATATATATATAAAATATATACTATATATTTAAAATTACTTATTATAATATTAAATAAATACACGGCAATACATTTTCAATTAGAAAAATCTCGGTTGCCATACTTTTTGGGAAGAGAAGGAAGGAGAAAGACCACGAGGAGAAACCCCAAACCCAGGATCATTTACATCACCAAGAAGCTGCAGAACAATTGAGGGTCTATAAAGAATTTACAAGCATGCATTCTGTGGTTAGGCTATTAGCTTTAATAAATAAATAAATAAATAAATAAATAAATAAATAAATAAATAAATAAACACCATATTAATATGCTCACCGTAGCAGAGAAGTCACTGACATGGTCTGAAATAACACAAATATTAGTCTAATGTATACAGTTAACAACAACATTGCAAAACAAAAAAATAAAAGCTAATGTTTGAACTCGTGTTTTACAATAGAAAAAAACAGTAGAGCAAAAACATACAATGTATAGATTTGTTTGGTCCAGACTGCAGTCAGGAGGCTTGGATTTTTACACATTCTTAGAAAAATAAAGGCACCAGTGTGTGTGTGTGTGTGTGTGTGTGTGTGTGTGTGTGTGTGTGTGTGTGTGTGTGTGTGTGTGTGTGTGTGTGTGTATATATATTTTAAAACAAACTGGACATTTTTCAATATAGTGATTAATAGCTATTTACAATACATGTCCTTTTTGCGGATAAGACACACCACACACACACACACACACACACACACACACACACACACTTAAAAAAATCAAGTGAACTTGAAAATGTTATGCAATTTATGTATTTTATTAAAAAAACTAACTATAACTTTAGTTATAAAAAACTAAAATATAAAAAAGAAAAATCACTTCAAGAAAGGAAAAAGCAATACAAAACATGAATCCCTGATGGTGGCATCTTACCAACAATATGAAGTATGTAAATATTCTAATTGAAGGATTTTGATGGCCATCATCTTGCACTCAGTGTGAAACAAATAAACACATAAGATATTAGATGATCTAATCTTAACTCTTGGCTGATTATTACTAATAATTTGAGGTTCATATCTCTTTCTGATGCTTGTTTGCTCATCAAATCACACAAGTCGGATTTTGAAAAGAAGTTAAAAAAGCCTTTGGGGTCATGTGGGCGCACAAACATTTTTCCCGGAGACTTTGCGCTTCCAACTTCCCGGTTTGGGGGGCGTTCCAAATGGCGCCCATTGTGACGTATTAAGTCATCCAACCAATCCAGTTGAAGACGAGGAGAATATTAGGGCGAAAGTTGAGTGTAAGAACGGAGGCCGTCTGTTTTTCTTTTTAATATTATTTTACTTTCTATCGGTGTTTAATGTGCTGCAGGAAAGGAATCCACAAACATCTTACAAAGATTTGCGTTTGAAATAAATTCCCAAAAATTTAGAAAGAAGCAAGTGGAAGTTTTTTATCCTTATAGGTATATTTTTTTAAATATATTTTTTTTACTTTTAGCATCTCAACCAGACTTTAGAAAACAACAACAACAACTAAAGAAATCTACGTTCTGCAGCTCTCTGGACTGGATATTATCGACATTTTTGGAAATAGTTTGGTGAAATCGATTGAGAGGGTGGTGCTTTTCTTTTCTTTTCTTTTCTTTTCTTTTCTTCGCGCATCCTGTTCCGTACCCGAATGGCTTTGGGGTCGATAACCATCTAATCTCGACTCAGCTATATATATGATCAGACAGCGGGACTCGATCGGTGAAAACTTGAGGTGAGTTGATGAAGCGCACATTTTTTTTCTAAGACGCAGCAAAAGTAGGCTGTTTGCAAAGTCTTGCGTAAAGACGCAAAAACAAATGGCTAAATAAATGCACTAAATACTCACCAGTGTTTTTATGCCTAACGCTTAAAAACAAAACGTGGTCATGTTATATGTTCAGAGGGAACTCGAGAACACCAGTGCTTTTTGCATTTGATCTGAATGACTTTTTTGCGGTTTATTAAGGTGGAGAAAAAAAGGGAATGAAAAAATCTTGAGGTGTGAAATAACAACCGCTTCGATAATCTCCAAAACCGGATTTACATGTTCACACCTTATTCACCTGTCACTGATAATATCTACAAAACAGAAAAAAATTGAGAACAATAGAGACGCTTTTACAGCAATTAGATGATGATGATGATAATAATAGTAATAAATAATAATAATAATATAATACACTAATAATAATAATAATAATAATAGTAATAATAATAACCACAGTATAAACAGTGTCATAATACTAATATAAATATAAAAAGAATTCTATACATAAAAAAAAATAAAAAATCTCGGCCTTCATTTCGGGGTCTCCAATCCAGTTTTTCTTACTAAGCAGTTTTTTCCGACATAAACTTTTGCCCCTAAATGCAGATTACAGGTCCATAATCTCTGTCACAACTGCACCATGTCAGAGTTATTAGGATAAATCTAACATCTCTAGTAGCCACTGGGAAATGTATGTTATGTGTCCATAGTCCACACTACAGGGAAAGATGAGGAGTGATTAAAATCTATTACTCCACTAGCCTCCATCTCTCCACTTTTAGGGCCTAATGAAATGGAATAATGTGTGACTTGCTCCTTTTCTTGGATAAATGGACAGAGATCATGGCGCCTATAGGGTTACAGGCAAGGTGCCACTGAGCAAAACCGCCCACCAGAAACGAAAAAAAAAGAATAATGTTTGGCAGTTCCTTCCTTCCAACACAGTCACTGCATGTGTTAATAGCAAAGTACTGGCCAACTCTACAATTACAGAACAGTGAGACGATAAAGCTCTTTTTTTCCTCTTTCTATTGGCTCTCTCTCTCTCCCTTTATTCTCTTGCCACCCCCCCCCTTATCTCTCTTTCACGTTATACATTAGTGGCACTCTATGGTTTGTTATATTTCTCTCTCTCTCTCTCTCTCTCTCTCTCTCTCTCTCTCTCTCTCTCTCTCTCTCTCTCTCTCTCTCTCTTTTGCTCGCTTTCCAAACATGACGTCAGATGTATTCACTCGTTTCCCCTCCCCTTATTATTTTTTTTCTTTTCTAAAAAAAACTTTAGAGAGAGAGAGATAGATAGAGAGAGAGAGAGAGAGAGAGAGAGAGAGAGAGAGAGAGAGAGAGAGAGAGAGAGAGAGAGAGAGAGAGAGGGGCGCCCTGAGACAATTTTGCTTCAGGGAAAATAGCGACAAGATTAGGGTCTTTTTCTTCTCAGTGCCGAACAGGGCTCAGTGCTAATCCGAATTGGGCTAATTGACAGACCTCAGAAAAGCCATGTGAACACAAATTTTTTTTTTTAAAGTTGGAACTTGATAACTCGCCTATAAACATGGGCAAATTTGACTTATTCAAATTAAAAAATGTATTTGACTGGTACACACTTAAAAAAAAAACATTGTGAAACAACAGGTAGCTATCATCTTAATCAATGAAGCACAAAACAATACAATTATAACACTAGATGAATTACTAATTATAAAAAGAAATAATAATAAAAAAAAACAATTAGCCCATGTCCTGTTGAGACTACGTGTAAAATGAAACACTATTAAGCAGAATTACAGACATGCGCAATGAGGGATCGCGTTTCCCAAAAGGAAAAGAGCTAATCTCCTTTTAATGTGCTCTTAAACATCATGCTTGGGCCTAATTTAGGGGCTTGTCTTATTTTTTTGAGATAAAAATCGATTGAAAATAGATGTAAGAATTCCTCGGGAACAAATGCAAAAAAATTGAAATGTGTCACGTGTTTAAATTGTGTTTGCATCCAAAGGCGCAGTAGAAATGACTAGATAAGTAAACAAGCAAACAAACAAACAAATAAACAAATACATGTATCCCCTCACACTGAAACACAGGGGGAAGTGGTATAAGCTTGATCATATAGAACGGGATGGGGGGTGTTTTGTTTTGTGGCACCACCCGTCAGAGATGCCAGTGCAGCTCATTATCCAGTTTCCTTTCAGTGCGATTTGCAAACTGTTTGGCAGCGTCGTTTGTCTCCTCATTTTGCGTCTTAGTGGGGGGAATGCGATGCTTGTCAGGACCCTCATTCACTTTCGCCATAGTTTATTGATGAGTCTCTGCGTTTTTTTCTTCTATGCACATGTCAAAAGTCGAGTCGATTGTACCCTACATGTGCAACCACAACTTTATTTTATACCCAAACAACGTTCATTTCTACAACCACCCTGAAGTGCTGCCTTACCCCCTTCCTCACCCCCTCCATCCCTCCCATGACTCTATTTCACATTCCCTCCGACCCCCGGACTATTTTCCCCACTCTAACAGCATTGGAGTGAAGAGTACAGAACCAAACACACAGCACCAAACACACCGCACCAAACACACGCTTTAGCGGTGTTCACTAAAACCCAAAACAAGCAGCAACATGTGGCGTGTTCCAGTCTTTCAGTCTCATCAAGCAACAGTCTGACAAATCAATTATTTAATACTCTTTATTTCCTAATGTTAAATAAATTATAAATCTGTTCTATTTGTGCATAATTTATACTTTTGCGCATTTTTTTCGTTTATCAAGCAAAGTGCCAGGATGCACCTTTAAGTATGTTTACAGTACAGATGTGTGTGTGTGTGTTATATTTGCAGATTAAATACCAAAGTAAAACACAAGTGTTGTTGTTGAGAGTAAATTGTGAGATGTTGTAGTTTTATTTATAAATAAATAAATAAATAAATAAATAAATAAATAAATAAATAAATAAATAAATAAATAAATAAATAAATGTATTATAATTAAATCCTATTCCATTCAAGGAAACAAAAAGGTTGCTGAGTTGGTCCCATGTTATGTATTTTGAGTAGGTGTACTGTATTAAACAACAACAACAACAACAACAACAACAACAACAACTTGCAACAAATGATCTCCAAGTGTGTGTATAATCTGATCATTATAATTGTAAAGGTATTCTGTAGGAAGGTTTCCAGATGACAGAGACATATCAAGGACACCGCCCTCTGTCATTCTTGATTCTTGAAAAACAAAAAACAAAAGAATAGAAAGAAAGGAAGAAAGGAAGTTAAACGACAAAATATGTGGACATGCAGTCAATTCTAACTGAACACCCACCATATAGGCTGCATGTGAATCCCAAACCAGAGTGCTTTTGCTTCTTCATTTCCGCTTTTAGTAATCCATAGACTGATGTGAACATCTGTTTTACCTGATCAGTCTTCATTCTCACGTTCCAGCATTTGAACATCTGATCATTTGAGTAACGCTTGAGGTTTTGAGGTTTTGATTTTGCTGCTACCGTTTTGCAAAAGGAAGCAGAACTTTTTGTTTGTTTGTTTGTTTTTTTTTAAAGCAAACACGCTTCAGGAGGAAACCGGATGCTCAGATCAAAATTTTGGAGTTGATCAGAAGGTTGACATTAGGAGATAAAGTCATCATCATCATCATCATCATCATCATCATCATCATCATAATCATCATCATCATCATCATCATTATCATTATCATCAATGTACTGTCTATAAGTTTTAGGAACTTCATGAGGTGCATTTGTTGGGTTCGGATTGCACATGGCAACGGGCTCAATTACTTTCAAACAATCTTGAGAACCCTTGAAAGATCTAACATGCATGCAGGAACCTTTTTTTTCTTGTTCCTGGAGCGTGCTTCCACGTTTCCCACATTTGGTGGAGTCTCTATGGCTATGGTTTCTATAGCAACAGCCCCCGCCGTGCGCCGTCCAATAGGCAGCTCGCGCGTGAAAGGGAAAACGGGCGAGCGGCGCATTATGGCAGTAGTGCTCGGTGCGCGCGGGAGCAGGGGAGCCGGCTTTTTCTGTTTGCACGCGCGTTGAGTTTTTCAGCGTCTTGCAGTGTTTCCCCACGGTTTTCTCTGCTGAGACACGCAAGGGGGCGCGAGGAAGTGCGTGCGTGGTGTTTGCATGCGTGTGTGTGTACGAGAGTGTTTTTTTTCCTTTCTTTTCTCTTTTCTTTTTACTTGAAGATGATGACAGAGGTCAGGAGCTGCTAATGGGGCCACTGAAGAGGAGGCACCGAGCAGAAACACATACATTGCATATACTAGAATACCGCCAGACTAGGTGCATGCTCTCTCTCTTTCTCTTTTTTTCTCTTTCTTTCTCTCTCTCTCTCTCGCTTTCCCTCTTTTAATTTTCGTTTCAAGCTCACGCGCTGCTGCGGAGTTTTCACGCATTTGATTTAGATTTTTTTTTGTTCAACCCTGTTTCCTCTGTGTCTCACAGGGATTTCTATTTTCTACAAGTCACTTGGAAACTATAAAAAAGACAAACCTATAGGAGAAATATATTTCACTTCTCTTCGCAAGAATCACCAGCCGAGTGACGAGCTGCAGGAGAAAAGCAAAACAAAAACAAAAACAAAAATGCCGCAAAAAGGTGAGTAAAACATTTTCATATTTTGTGCAATATATACATAATTAAACTTTAATGCGTTTGCACAACAAACCTAGTGTTTCTTCCAGTCCAGCTGAACAGGAAGCTTAAAAAAAAAAAAAAAAGTAAATAAACACTGTTTTAACTGAAGTGTAGAAAACAGACCGGGACAGTTTTTGACGCGTTTTTAAAAAATATATTTAAATCAGGTGTTATTACGTAACAACAGTAAAATCTTTAGTACCGGATTAAAAAATAGATTATTAAATGCGCAGTGTGTTAACACGTTTCAACCTCAGGTTCAGTTTTATAATTTTGAGGTGATAAAGATTTATTTTATGACTCATACCATGTCGCGTTTTTACTCCTTTTTTGCGTAAAAATCGCAATTTTATGACTGAAAAACAGTAAAGCCGCGGCCGCAAATAGACAAACTCGGTAAAGCTCTGAGGAGGGTGTCAGGTTGGATAACACACACACACACACACACACACACACACACACACACACACACACACACACACACACCAACAAACCTAAAATCATTTGAACTTGAAAATGCTAAAAATAAAAACATACAGATTATGAAAATACATTTGCACAGATTTAAGTCCAAAAACGGACACTTCTAACATGTTTGAAGACTTTTTTTTATTTGCATAATATATTGTGTGTAAAAAAAAATTTGGTAAATTGGCCCAAAGTTAAATTGAATGTTCAGGGTAGTTACTTGTTTTTCCGACTTGCATTTGTGCATGTCAATATAGACGCACTAGAAGTCAATGACAGGCACAGAATGGGCATGTTGGAAGACTAAAGGCTTTGTGTTGCGCATTAAGAAGTGTAAAATGCAGATGAGGCACTAAAACACTAATCATTAAACCAGAGCCACTGCATTTCTGACAGCAAAGAAAGAAAGAACCCCTTTTTTCCTAAATAAACAAAATTACAGGAAAAAAAAGTTTATTTGGCGATGTAAGGATGAATATTTACTTTTACGTTTAACTAAAAGTAAAATTGATGCACACACACACACACACACACACACACACACACACACACACACACACACACACACACACACACACACACACGTGATCATGTTTTCACCCCAATATAAAAAACACTACAATGCGAATTTAAACAACCCATAAAGTTTGCAGTTATTTGTTAAAAAATAAAACAATCCAAACATACAAACAAACTGGCACACACGCGCGTACACACACCCAATCAATAAAAAAAAAAAAAAAAAAAAAAAGGGAAAATGACTAAAAAAAAAAAAGAGAGAAGAGAATCAAAGCTGGGCCTATTTTGTCAATGCCCCCCTTTTTCCTTTTGGGTAAATGAAACTGAATGGGTTCTTTTTTTTTTTAATACAATTGTCTTTTGCCAAATTGAGCTCCCTACTGCGCTGTTGTGTATCTTCTCTTTTTTTAACTCCAGTTCCTATAACGACACACACCAGTAACACAATTAACGTCCAAATACTTATAATAAGAAATTACCTAAGATGGGTGTAAAGGGGTGTGTGTGTGTGTGTGTGTGTGTGTGTGTGTGTGTGTGTGTGTGCGGGGGTGGGGGGGGTGGTAGGGGGTATTTCTCCTTATTTTTTTTTTATGTTTCTTAAGCTTGTTTAGTTGTCGGGGGTCGTATTTTTAATGTCGGGATTTTATAAAAAAATCAGTTAAAAAACTATAAACCAGTTCCCAATTTGTAGTTGAATCCAAAAACACTGGAACAATTGTTATAACAATTATGAATCCAATTTTTTTTTTAAGTGAAACGCTGCTGTAAATACCGTCAAAACATATATTTGTTTATATTTATACTGTTATATTATATAGGATAAAAAATAAAAAGAATAAAAAGAATTTAAACTGCAATGTGAGTTGAACGAAACAATTCTGCAACACGTTTTAGATGCATTAAATAATAATAATATTAATAATAATGATAATAATCGCTAGATGATACTAATAATGTTTTGCTTTGTCCTATAGGGAATTATTAACTAGTGTGACGCAGATGAGAGTCTATAAATTGTTATAAGCGGACAGTCAACTGTTTCCAGGCAAGTTTAAACGCTGGATAATTAAAAGCTAATTATGGAGACAGTAGTGTGCTCTCACTTCTTTTTTTTTTCATTGCACGAACTTTTTTTTAGTCACCACCTTGCACAATAATGCCCGTAACGTTGTTTATTTGTGCACACAATCCAATCACTGCAAGGCAACAATACTGCAATAACACTGTTCCATTTGTTTTGTATTAAATAAACTGACCATGATTGTTGTTTCTTTATGAACAATAGAATACTATAACCGGAGCACGTGGGAGTCTGGTGTTGCGTCCATGATGCAAAACAGTAAGTGAAGTATTTTTTTACTCTTTATTTGTCTAAAAGATTCATCCAGTATGTTTTGACGTGAACTTGATTGTATGTGAAGATACGGGAGGAAAAGTTTGAGGAGTTTTCTACTGCTGTATTCAATGCAAAATTTGTTGTTGATTTTAAATCAATTGAACGCAAATAAACACCAAACTCTAGCCTATATTCGACAATATTGATTACTATATTTACATATTTATACATGCTTTATATCATAGTATGGTATGGTTTACATGCCTAGACTGATTAATAACCCGAAATTAATTTCGATGCAAAAAAAGCAAAGCCACTAAAAGAGAACGCGTTTATTAGAGAGCTCAAAAGACCCGTATGTGTGCATTCTGCTAAGAACAACCTCCATTAATGTTACCACTCGCTGCCAAACCCTCTTATATTATCCCGGAGAAAAAGAGCTATGCTGAGAAACATGCATTAAGAGGAAGCATAAATGCACTTGACACGCTCCATTTGGCTGAAATTTCCCTGTGAGAGCTGTGCAAAAATAAATAAATAAAAAACAATACCAAACCCCCTGAACTTGACTGTTGGAAACACGTGATGTGCACGAGCAGCTATGATTGTGAGTCTTGGCATCTTTGAAAGAAACAAAATATCAATATCATTAATATATTTTTTTATAATAAATCGGACGTCTTTTTTCTCTTAATGCTGGCCCAGAGGTGTCTGACATCTGTAAAGAAGGTGTGTTGAATGACGTCCTGTCATATATATATATATATATATATATATATATATATATATATATATATATATATATATATATATATATATATATATATATATATATATATATATATATATATATATATATATATATATATGTTGTATATTCTTACATAAACAGTAAGACAAATATAAAAAAATATTAAGTGAAAAATTATTTAACAAAAATATTATTTTGTTTTTAATAAAAATAATTATAAAAAAAAAAAACCAAATATATATATATATATAGATTAGCCCGATTATTTATATATTTTATATATAAATATATAAATGAATGGTATTATTAATTATTATATTTCGCTGTGTTTTGTATGTTTAAGCACAGGACGGAAATATTTATTTAAAGACTTTCTCCAAGCTTTTTTTTTCAATGCTAAATATGTCCTGGGTGTAATATAGAAAATTGACACCATATGTCTTGTCATTAATTTGATTAGAGGTGGAATAGGCTACAAGGCGCATAATCATTGCCCCTGGGGACTCATAATGATGACGATTTAACCTCTCGTCGAGAGAAAACTTTGATTTTATATCTCGAACCGTGTTCTGCCTGTCAACTGGGGTTTGGGATTTATTTTTTTTTATTTTTTTTGAAGACAGAGGGGACATAAGGGACCTAATCCCAAAGCCAATAAATCTTCAATATGCTCCTAGGATCTGACCTCTCTGTATACGATTTATTTCCTCTAATCCTGTGAATGAAAAACGACTTTTAGCTTCTCATCTTTCTCAAGCGCGTTCAGAATGATATCAGATATCAGATTATGTCTAACATATTTCACATTTGCGTTTAATGTCTAATTTCTTGCTTTTGTGCGTTTATTGATTCATTGATGCATATTTTATTTCTATTTGCACATTGTGTATTCACGTGCAAATCCAACCCAAACAATTCCTCCGATTTGTCCTTATAGTTTAGAGTAAAAGATTACAAAAAATGTAACTTTTAATATACCGAAAAACCAATGCGCATCCACGTGATTGTGCACGCGCATAGTTTCTCTCGGCTACCTTAAAACGAAGCATCCCTCCAAGGCTAAACGAGCAGAGTCCAATTTATTCAGGGCGATCTCCAAAAAAAAAAAAATTGCAGAC
Organism: Silurus aristotelis; assembly: GCF_946808225.1. Lineage (NCBI taxonomy): Eukaryota > Metazoa > Chordata > Actinopteri > Siluriformes > Siluridae > Silurus > Silurus aristotelis. The sequence goes on along the minus strand of NC_139587.1, from coordinate 24,989,456 downwards.
AGAACGCCTCGCATTTTGCATTTTCTCCTTCTCTAATTCTCTCCCTCTCTTTTTGTATCTTGCTCCTTTTTTGTCATGACGATGCAACGTTGAAACGCAAAGCTTTGTCATAAAGCGACATGTCCTGCCACAAGTGCTGCAAGCTTGATCTTTTCCAATTAGTCTTCCCATGCATGATCCAGAGCGACTTATTCCGCCCATTTCCAGATATCAAGCTCAAACTTGACGTGCAGCTTAGCTTAGCTTTATTTTAAAGACAAAATGTCAGGCAGGCTCATCATATTTGTTTCTCCCCCCCTCGTCTAAATTTGGAGCTTATTTATTGCTAAGGAGCTCGTGCTCTTGGACTCAATTTAAGTGGAGGCTCCGCAGGGGAAAGGAAGAGAGCAAAGCAGGGAAGGAGCACCAAGATACGGGGAGAAATCTTTTTTTTTTCTCCATTTGTCTCCAGGTTTGGGCATTTTTTTTTTAATTTTTCGTTGTTCTTTTTCTTTTATTTATGGATTTGTCTAATAAAGTGGCTTGTTTATGGTGGACTGGAATGATGTGCGATTGAAATGGCTTTTACTTGTGTGATATTCCAGGTGTTAATGTTTCAATAGAATTAGTGTCGAATTTACAAAACCATAAATAGCAATACGATTTGAAAGCGGTTTTTTTGTCAGCAAATGCGCAGATTTTCGGAGCATGTGTTGGGAAAGTGTTCTAGATAATAACACGTTGGAAGAACATACAGCGCACATCTGGAGGAACCTCAAGCGCGAATAGACGAGTCACTGTGGCGATGTTTATAAGTTCGCTTTTTTCTGTTCCTATTCAGAGTGAACTGGTTTCTATTAATACGGTTTTTTTGTAAACATTTTGTAGATAAATATGCATGCATTTTTCTTCTTTATGTGCCTGGTTGGATCAGGCATCCATCCAAGCTTTTCTTTTTATGTGATGATAATTAATATTATTATAATTTTTTTTTTAACTTGTTAAACGCATTCTCACGCCGTTTCTCCTTCCGTTCAGGTCACAGCGGCGTGAATCAGCTCGGCGGCGTGTTCGTCAACGGCAGACCGCTTCCCGATTCCACCAGGCAAAAAATCGTGGAGCTCGCGCACAGCGGCGCGCGTCCCTGCGACATATCCCGCATTCTGCAGGTGAGCTGATGGTTTAAAATGCATGAAAGCGTCCTCGCTTTTTTTTTTATTCCTTTGTATGTAATATTTTTTTTGTAAGCACATTTTTGATTAAAAAGCACAAAATGACTAATGCAAAATGTTCCCTACTACTACCACTAATAATAATAATAATAATAATAATAATATCTATAGTAATCATAATAATAATAATATTAATGATAATAATAATAATAATAAAAATAGTTTACATTATTCTTTCGTTTTCGTTAATTGCTATGATGTCGGGATTGGATGTTTAAAAAACATTCAATAATCAATATGCACTTATTTGTAGTTGTCACCTTGGATGATATCGACACTACATATCATGGATGATATCTCATATTTGTGTTTAGCAAGCGGAAATACTGCAAAGCAGCAAAACAAAACATTTGCTATGAATAAAAAAAAAAAAAAAAAAAAAAAATATATATATATATATATATATATATATATATATATATATATATATATATATATATATATATATATATATATATATTTTTTTTTTTTTTTTTTTTTTGCTTTGAATAAAAAAATTAAATAAATAAAAAAAAAAGCAAACGCTAAAAGAAAAATGACAGTTCCAGGCAAATCCAAACGAATTGCCCGATTATATCAAAAGAAGGACTGCATTAAGAGTTTCTTGTAGCACTGAAGGTATATTTCTTGTGTTATAGACCCATGCCGATGCAAAAGTCCAAGTGCTGGACAATGAAAACGTAAGCTTATCAATGTTCGGTCTCATGCACGTAACATTTCACGCCGTGTTTAAATAATGTGTGTGATTTGTGTCTCTCGTTTTGTGTCCAGGTGTCCAACGGATGTGTGAGTAAGATCCTGGGCAGGTACTACGAGACTGGCTCGATCAGACCGCGCGCGATCGGCGGAAGTAAGCCGCGAGTGGCCACACCTGAGGTGGTCAGCAAAATCGCCCAGTTTAAGAGGGAGTGCCCGTCCATATTCGCGTGGGAAATCCGGGACAGACTGCTTTCTGAGGGCATCTGCACGAACGACAACATACCGAGCGTGAGTGCAAAAAAAGAGAGAGACTGCACCCATGACCTTGAACTTGTACAAGCAGTTAGTGTGTAATATGTAAATCACACCACATGAATGCATCATAATCCAAGGAGTGGTTTGTTGTAAATATATAAATATATAAATATATATTTAAAACGGTTTGGTTTGCAATCTTGATCCAATTGCATGAACTGTTCTGTGAATTGAAAGCTTTATAATCTAGGATTGAATCTATCTACTTTTTAATGCAGATCTTAGACCCAAGGAGGGTCAAGGTCATGCAACACAACCAAGTCCTCCATTAAAATGTATTGCTATAGCATTTTACAATTTTAAGGAAAATATGGACAAAATGATCTTGTCACCAAGTCATTGTTTTATTTAAGTGCAAGAACAAATCAAGGAAACAACAACACAAAAAAAAAAAACACAGAGGGACCAGTGGTTATTATGACATGAAGAATACAATTCCAATAAAAGCATAAATGATCGTTTTCACTTTTATAAAATAATAATAAATAATGCAATTCTTGTTATAGTCGATTAGTGATGTTTTTGATGCAAAAAAACCCTCAACAAACAAAAACAGAAAAATGATCGCTGTCCTAATTTGACCTCCTTTTCACAAGCAAAATAAAACACAATTCAAAACATATATACAAATCTATTAAAACTTTAAATAATTAAATTAATTTTCATTTGAATAAAAAAACCATGATTCCACAGCAAAGCAGGTTTAGAACACGTGTAAAAGAACACGTGAATACGTGTCACGTTTACGCACATGCACGTCCAATTTGAGATTCAGACTAGAAGAGAGGAAAAGTAAAGTGCAGAAGAGGCAAAAAATTTATAAATAAACAAACAATTAAATAAATAAACGCACTTAATTAAATTGCCGCATCTTTTGGGGTTTTCGTCTTTTTCAGGTGTCGTCCATAAACCGAGTGCTGCGCAACCTGGCTAGCGAGAAGCAACAGATGGGAGCAGATGGCATGTATGAGAAGCTGAGGATGCTGAACGGACAGACGGGAGCGTGGGGGACCCGGCCGGGCTGGTACCCTGGATCATCGGTGCCAGGACAGCAGAACCAAGGTACTGCTATCTTCTCTTTAATCAACTATAACGGGATTGAGCCTGTGAGCAAGAGTGGAGAAATGTCATTGACTCTGTGAGATGTGTTTTCAGTCTCAAAACAAAAATGGGTACTAAACTGTACCAGTACTTGTTGGTCAGGTGGTACCATTTATGGTGCCCATTTGGTATGTTTAGCATGCCTGAGCTTGAAAGTTTTTGATTAAAAGCTTTATTCTATAATATAATATAATATAATATAATATAATATAATATAATATAATATAATATAATATAATATAATAAGGCTCCAGTAGTGTGTCAAAGGTAAACTATATTCACAGTTGAGCTATAATAATACAAAAAATAAAATAAAATAATAATAATAATAATAATAATAATAATAATAATAATAACCACAAAAGCACAATAATAATCATAACACTAATATTAACATTAAATATTTCTGATGTAATTATTGTTGTTATTGATGCTGTAATTGTTATTTTGAAACATTTGCATATTAATTACGTAGTTATTATAATAAATATAATGATTCATTTTCCTGTTTCGAAATTTGTCCAAAGCAAAACATTGAAAGATTCTGAATGAAAGACAAAAAAAAAAAAAAAAAAAGATATATAATCAATAATCAGACAAAAACTTTAAAATTGAAAAATAAAAAAAAATCACATTTAGATGAATGTAACTTGTGCATTTTTGTCGTTTCGGCCTCCTACTGAACCTGTCTGTAAGGGGCAAGTGAGGTATAAAAAAACAAAACAAAAAACAACAACAAAACGCACAACACGTGGGATACTCTGTACAAAAGGGGGATGTTTTCCGTCACGCGCATGAATGTGTTATGGGAACAGCGCTGTCTCTGTGTGTAATGGCTCATTAGAGGACGTTTTGTATCTCATTAAAGGCGACATGAATGAATGTCTAGCCTGAGAGAGGCAGCTGTAGAAAGTGTTCCTTCAAGGCCTGGACACCAAAGTGGCACTTCTTTACCAATTAGACATGTCACTTTTAAGAGCATGGCACAGTACACGATGGACACTATCAATGCTCTGTTTTTCACATAACATCTAGATTTATAAAATCCACAGTCACCTCACTGGACTGGCAAACCGATACCATAAGAGCATGCCTTTAAAATTTCGTTTTATGCCCAATGCCACGATTTAAATTTTTTTACATACCTATATTTAATGTTTCATAGTCTTTCTTTTCGGCTTCTCCCGTTAGGGGTCGCCACAGCGGATCCTCCGCACGTTTGATTTGGCACATGTTTTACGCTGGATGCCCTTCCTAACGCTTGGGCTTGGGACCGGCACTAAGAGTGGCTGGGGATGGTTCCCTGACCGGGAATCGAACCCGGGTCGCAGCGGTGGGAGCGCTGCATCTTAACCACTAGACCACCAGGGGACCTAGTCTAATCCTGATAAACACAGACGACCTGATTTGAACTGTCAAGCCATAACTTGCACTCAGCTTCCCGATGTTCCTCATTTGACAGTAGTTAGTGATTTCCAAAAACAATATATGTTCAGAAATGTAATATTCCTGTCCTCATATTGCATTATTTTATTATATTCTAAGATTTGACTCACATACTGTAAATCATGTCCCAGATGTTTCAGAGCATTAAGACCAAGTATGAAATGTGTGCAAGACGTTACTCACTATTATTTCTTTCAAGGCAAGGTTTTTCAGGTCATTTTGAAATGATTTAATTCTCATCTAATAAAAGCTGAAAAGTTTTTTTTTAACCTACTGTATATTCTAAACAGCTTCATCTGAAAAGCTTCCTAATGAGACAAATTCAGTATGAATAGTGAACTCAGACTGTCTCACTAAAAGACCTTAATTCAAGAGTAATTTCGGAATGTCTGCAACTTTGTTCACTGAATTATATCACCTAATAAATAAATCAAACAGCATCAGTATATTTGGTCATGGTTGCATAATAAAAATCACTGCATTTGAGTTCATCTGTCTTTAACAGTCAGTTAAGTGAAAAATATTGACGTGCTTGGATTCATTTGGTATTTGCTTGAAAGTACAAACTAGAGGTTTAGATTTTGAGCTTTGATCATGGCAGTATTTCTAAATTGCCATCATAATTTTTGTGCAAATGACCAAGATGATACATGGCACTAGCATCAATAAACGTTAGTTACCTTTTAAATTCTTTGGACAAACGTCTATTTTTCATCACAGGTTGTATCTGAAAGCAGAACATAATGTGTGACAAAAGATTTTTCTTGTGTCATATTTGTGCATTAACCAACCTTTTTTTTATAAAAGAATGCGGCTCTGAAAATCAGAAGTGACAGAAGCTTCCAGTTGCACATTTGTGCAATATAAGCAATAATATAAGCAATAGCATAGAAATAAATTGCAAGGTCGACAAATATATCCTTAATATGAGCTCAATATAATGCTACGTATAAAATATACAAAATCTTAAAATATCCCTTTCTATTTCTTTAGATTTTTTTTCTTGAGATTATTGTGTTGAATTAATCTGCTGTCAGATGAGCTTCTGTCACTCATAAGTTTATCGAGTTTAATATTTAGTTTAATGAGAGTTCTGAGTGTAGCATATATTCCTAATACACTTTACACATGCAGCATGAAAAAGTTCAAGTGGCTTCTTTCTTTCTTTCTTTCTTTCTTTCTTTCTTTCTTTCTTTCTTTCTTTCTTTCTTTCTTTCTTTCTTTCTTTCTTTCTTTCTTTCTTTCTTTCTTTCTTTCTTTCTTTCTTTCTTTCTATTTTTTCTATTTTTGTATAAATGCCAATAATATCAGACAGGTCGTAATGTTGTTTTGCTTCAGTGCAGTTAACGTGTCCAATTCAGCCCTGACCTTTTAGCAAACTGAAGCCATCACTGCATAACGTAACGCTTTTAATTGAGCGCAGCAAGGTTACATTAGTTTCCAAACAGCGCAGCAGGTTAAAGCATATCGACTCACAGTCGGCTCCCCTGTCCCCCCTTTTTTTCTTTTTGCTAACACACTCTGCGTCATTGAGCTGTTTCCTTCATGGTGGGCCCCCAGTGCTTTTTCTCCCACTGCCTATAGAAGGCATAAATCCTATGCGAGGCTGAACGGGGCGGCCTTAGGGACAGTGATTAATGATGCTCGTGCATAAAGGTTAACACACCGAGCTGAAAAGGGTCTGTTGACTGAAATCCTCCTGCTTACAATGAAGGAAGGGGGGGTAGTTCGAGAGAATCCTTTTGTTGCCTCCCTTCAATTGTTGCCTCCTTCAAAATTCCAAGCACGAAGAAAGTTTGCAATCCAGAGAGCGCATTTAACACTCTCTAAACTCTCTTTGGGGCATTGTGTTGCTCTGAAAGCATGCCCTTCCATTCAAGCATTGGTGGTTATAGCTCAATGGACCTTCCAAATGTCCATATGGTATGTAGCTATAATTGGAGAAACTTGCTGATTGAAATAGGAGAAAGTTTGAAAAGTTTTACAACTTTTCTTTTTGTGCTAAAAGGACAATGCCTTGTAAATTAAACATCCCTTTTCACTTCTTCAGGACTTTCAGATTGTATACTGACAGCACTAAAAGATCTGGGTGCTTAGCATGTTTTAAAGTGTGAGGAGCTGTGAAGAGATCTGCCAAGCATAAAACACAAAGTGTTGCATTAGGACTTATGTAACTGCAAATGAAGCACATGCTAATGATTATGTATTTCAGCCAATTGATTTTATAGACCTTTTTTGTTTGTTTGTTTTGTTCTGGTAGAAGGCTGTCAGCAGTCAGATGGTGGTGGTGAGAACACGAACTCGATCAGCTCGAACGGGGAAGACTCGGACGAGGCCCAGATGCGACTCCAGTTAAAGAGGAAACTGCAAAGGAACCGGACATCTTTCACCCAGGAGCAGATTGAGGCGCTTGAGAAAGGTATAGCTGCACACACTTAGGATTAATTTCCATGTCACGCTTAATCAACAATTTTAAATCAATGATAATAATGCATGCCATTTGATGATATTTTTCAGAGTTTGAAAGAACGCACTATCCGGACGTTTTTGCCCGTGAGAGACTTGCGGCGAAAATCGACTTACCGGAGGCCAGAATACAGGTGAGGCATAGAGACAGATGATTAAAGACTAAAAATCAAATAATGCTGGACAGGATGTTTGACACCGTTCCCTTTTCTAGGTATGGTTCTCAAACCGAAGAGCAAAATGGAGGAGGGAGGAAAAGTTGAGGAATCAGAGACGACAAGCCAATAACTCGACCAGTCACATACCTATCAGTAGCAGCTTTAGCACAAGCGTCTATCAGCCAATCCCTCAGCCAACAACGCCAGGTATACATTATATACTATTCATCATATCATGCAATAGCACACTCGCCCTCTTTGTGGACACCACGATTTGTGACTTAAAACTGCTCTTTTTTTAATTATTCGTATAGTGTCCTTCACATCAGGCTCAATGTTGGGAAGGACAGACACGGCGCTTACCAACACGTACAGTGCCCTACCGCCAATGCCAAGCTTCACAATGGCCAACAACCTGCCTATGCAAGTAAGTTTCAGTCTGACTGGTGTAGCCTTACTGACTGGTGGACCCTTACTGCATCACACGTAGAACTCTGTCCTCGAACACTGTGCATGCAAAGCCTCATCTTAATAGTCTGAGTGCAGTGATCTGCCTTAATTCCAGTCTTATGCAACCTCCATTTCATTCTCAGGTGCAGTTGATGAATTGAGGCATAAGTGTTTTTGACACATCAGTTCATCTCTCTCTCTCTTTCTGTCTCGCTGTCTCTCTGCTGTCTCTCCCTCCAGGCAAGTCAGACCTCATCCTACTCCTGCATGTTGCCCACCAGTCCTTCAGTGAATGGGCGGGGCTACGATGCATACACGCCCCCTCACATGCAGGCACACATGAACAGCCAATCGATGACCACCTCGGGCACAACCTCGACGGGTAAGTTCAAAGTTTTCCTCCCCTGCTAAATGAGAGTGGAAATTCAAAATGGAGGAGACTGGGATCAGCAATGCATTGTATATATATATAATACAGATTTGTACAGTTGTACAGATGGGTAAAAAAGTTTGTAAACAATCTAGATTTATGATGATAAAACTCATAGCTGATTTCATCAAATTACATGAATGTAGTAGGGGTAATATTATAACAAAAATGAGAATCACCACTTGAATTCAATACATGCAATTATATACATATATCTAAAGGGTGCTAACAGCTAAATAACATGACTTGGAGGTTTCAGATAATCTCTGTCTAGTAACAAATAGATGAAATTGTATGTTTTTATGTTATTATGTAATCTATAATCATTACATTTGGATCTTGAATCCAAAGTTCTTCGTTTGACTGTTCAATTATGAATCTCAAAACATAAAAAAATAAAAACGTAGGATCTTTACTTTTCTTACAAATGAACTGGGATGTTCCGTGTAGGTCAAAAGTCCAGTGGCTTCTAACTTTTTCGCAGGGTTTTACTTCTTTCATACTAAATCGAACAGCCAATCAAATTACATTATACTTCATCACTGGCTAACTGTTTACATTCCAATTTCTACATTTCATTTGCAACAGATTTTCTCAGATTTTACAAAATAAACTCAAAATATTATTACCTTCATAGAAATGGCTTTAACACATTGTGAGATTTGAGGTGTTTTGCCACAAGTGTTCAATACCAATACTGAAAGTTAACAGCAATTACAGTGTAAGTGATATTAGGAAGGAACTCGACTTTTCTCATCATTAAATATAACCCTAAACGGATACAAATTCCATGTAAATGCACATATAATAGGAATAACACAACTGGGAAAATAATCAACCGAGGTTCGCTTAACTTAACCACATGGTTCCTTACTTCATGATAGACCTAGGTTGCTTTGTGTAGTTCTGAATGGCAGCAGGCATTTTTAGAATGATCTACATGCCAGTTGTACATAATAAAGTGAATTCTCAGTTACTCCAATCACAGGGGCATGAACATACATGAATACTGCTTCTCACCTTCTGCCTCATTTTGTTGGTGCTGCAGGTCTCATCTCGCCTGGAGTGTCTGTACCGGTACAAGTGCCAGGCAGTGAACCTGACATGTCCCAATATTGGCCCAGGCTACAGTGAAGGGAGTTGAGGAGTGCAGAGAAACAGACGCGACCTCCTGGCCTCTCTCAGCTGCAAGGCGAAGCGGTTCAGCAGTATTTCACTACACAACAGAGAAGCGGCTCTAAAAAGGACCTGTGTTCTTTTGTATGGGGATAGTGCCATTTCTCTAGCGTTCTCTGGACAGAAAGACTTGAAGAAGTACCAAAAAGAGAACGGACTCTGTGTAAAGTGCCCTGTGTTATATTGTTTAAAAGAAAAAAAAAAAAACGGAACAAAAATCTCTTTTCAGTTTCCAGTCATTTTGATGTATTTGTAAATGGCCAATTGTATGTTATGACATAAAAAGAAATGACCAGCGGTGGATGGACTGTCGAACCAAATCGTTTCGCGCGCACAGAAAGAGCGCCATCCACGCGAGCATTTCTGCCGTGCTTCTTTTGTTCCATTATCAGTTTATATATCAAGGACTTCTGAACGTCTTTGTAATGATTGTGGACCTGTAGTAACAACAGTTTTGTTCCAAGGCAACCATGACTACATACAGTTTACAAGAAGCTAATTCATTCGTTTTCAAAGCTTGCTGGCAGAAAAAAAAAAAAAAAACGTATATGTGGAACGCTTTGAATGCAGAATCAGAAATGAAAAGAAAAAAACAAACAAACAAACAAAAACAAAACCTTTTGGTAACTTTTGGTTAAAAACAGTAGATTGTGTCTTGGATATAATTCAGTTTTGTTTCATGTTGAAAATGTAAGTATTTGTCTTCCCTAGAGGTCTCTCAGAACAATTTCTATAATAAAATAAATTTCATTTATAATATCTGAATATCTGAGTATATAGATTACCTTTGTTTTTTCATTCAATGACACATTTCACCTGTCTGCAAGTTTCTTCATGATCCTACAAGAACTATACTGATGTAAAAACTAAGTAAGGGTTTTTGCTTTTACATTTTGAATTTTAAAAATTTAGTACATTAAGTATTAAATATTTCAGGATATTTTATTGCCAAACTTTAGGCAACAATGTAGAAAATGTTTGAGGAGTTTAATCTTGTTGGAAATATCATTAAAAACAAACCCAGCTTAATTAACTGAAGTCCATTTAAAAAACAAATGATGAGCTTTTACAAATGCAAAAGGCTCCTATACCACAAATCTTTCCTAAATTGAAAAACCATATTAGGGAACTTTTATTTTTACCAAGCATACCTGGATTCCTTGACTACTTTCGTTTATGCCTTAAGGGTTCTGTAACAGCGTTCGCCACTGCTCCACAAATACTATGAAAAGATACAAAACCTGTTTATTGTTTTGTTTTTCTTTTTGGTTGAAGCTACATTTATATCAAATTGATTGAATTTGCCACATTATCCTCATTACCAGAAGGCACAATATCTACTTTAAAGTATATTTTAATTATTCAGATAAAAATATACCAAAAGGCAATCAATAATGTTTAGACAAATTAAAAGCTCAACACTCTGTTTGTTTTAAAATATTAATAAGGTCTAGGTAGAATAGTTTTATTTATGATAATTAAATAAATAAATAATAATAATAATAATAATAATATTATTAATAAAATAACATAAACAACAGTACTTCATTTTATTTTATTTGCATATCACATTTAATAAAGGATATTGTAATAATGCAGCTTAAAAGAAATATAGATAAAAATATAAATCCCTATTTGAGCAAATCAGAAAAAGTTATTAAAATTAAAATGGCCATGCTTTTCTGGGATCAGTGATTTGTTTTTTGTTGCTTTAGTTATTTCAGTTGTTTTTAATATTTCACTCAATTTATTTCTACTTTCTACTACAGTTCTCACATAAGCAAACCTTTGACCAGTTATTACAAACTTACAATGCAACACTAGACTATGGTGTCCCCTCCATTTAAAATCGAATTCTCTCCCCTTCAAGAACAATTTTAGATGTTTGTAATCTTTTATATATAGATCGGCTGAGCAAGTATGACTTTCGAATATTCCTTATTTAAAAAGATTACTGCGTTTATGCTCGTTAACGCTTTCGAATATGAATCCAAATGGCACCATAAAAATATGACATCAGACTAAATTAAATTCATAAAAGACAATATGACATTTCTGTTCTCTATGAAAGGAATTAGGAATCTAACGGTCATGTGCTGAAAAGATTCCTGACCTTATATTTCATTAGCAGGGATGTTTCTACGAATTTAAAGCACAAATAGGCCATGATTTTTTTTTTACATTTTAAGCAGTTGAATAAAACACTAATGATACTGATGGAAAGAGGAAAAAACAAGCAAAAGTGTCTCATGTCGACAGTCCAATCAAGATGAACCAGACAATGCCTGTGATTACAGTCTTTAGGAAAAATGTTTCTTCAGTGTTTTTCGATAATTAAGTGTTATTAAGGGTGTTTGGAAAGATTTTTGATCATGACACACAAGAGGTTCTATAATAAACCTTTAACGTTTCAAGTGTTACCTTAAAAAAAAAAAAAAAAAAAAAAAAAAATATATATATATATATATATATATATATATATATATATATATATATATATATATATATATATATATATATATATATATATATATTTAGATATATATATATACAGTATATATGTTACTCATTTAAAAGTAATGGATTGTATCATAATGCAATAGTTATCATCATAAACTCATCCGAAACTGGTGTGTAAAAACTTCCACTCATGAGGAAGAACCCATAACCCGATATGGAACCCATCCTTTTCTAAATAAAACCCGATTGGGATTATGAATCTTTAGCTCAGAGTGAACATGATGGTAATAATAATTACAGCAGCAGTCCTTATGTACTGATAAGAGATTATCCACAGAAAAAGTGAGAGTCTTGGGCCTTCAACAACATACCACAACTAAATCCGACCCAGCCATGCATAAACGCTGCTCAGGTACAGTCCTGTCAGAGCAATTCTTTTCCCCACACACACCCACGCGATGCAAGAGAAACTCCACGATGGGACACGTGTTGACTTCATAGCAGCTTGGTTTGAAAACATAGACAATATGAAAAGCCTAAATGTGTCCCTTCTGTGTAGGTGTTTGGGTTTGAGTTGATATGGATGTATGTGTTGTGAAAGGTGGAAATAAGAAGCTGAAGATCTCTGTGATGAAATGTGAAGCAGGTCTTGGGAGAGAAGAACCTGGATTTTTGGTGGTGCCAACAAACTCTTTGAGACACCCAGGCTTTGCAAAATCGGTTATTGCTTCCAGTCTTAAGTCTCACGCACCAAACGATGAAAGCAATCATGACGAGAGATGTCCTCTTTGTTATCTGATGGGAGTTGCTCAATTGTATATAAAAAAAAATTACCTTTATATTATACTGATGATTGGAAATAAGTATTAATTGTTCATGACACGCTTTTCCCATGTGTTTCGCAGGAAAGTTTGCAGGCAGTCGAATCTAGAAAAGGGTTAAGAAGCAGCAAAGCAGAGCAGCACTTCCAGGCCACACCGGGCCGAGCTTTTACTGGATTCTGCCACAGCCGGTTTGCTCAAACATCTCAGTGTATATGACAAGTCTGAGAGACCAAAGCATTGTCTCTGCAACAATAGACGAGGAGACTGAGGAATATAGAGAGAGAGAGAGAGAGAGAGAGAGAGAGAGAGAGAGAGAGAGAAAGAACAATTCCTTTTCTCTAGAGTAGAGGAGCATTTAAATATGACAGGACACAATTATGTTGTGCAGTGTTGTTGGCTGCAGATGCTCGCTGCTATAATTCCACACTTTTGGAGAGGCGTCAGCACGCCAGACCCCTACAATGGAGTTAATGCAGCTGTGGCTGAAATGACACACACAAAGGAAACGAGGGAGAAAGAGCGAACCAAACGTGTCGTATTCCAAAAAAAAAAAAAAGAAAACGAGCTGCATGCGTCCCGAACAGGATTCTGCGTATCTTTTTCCATTTCATTATACAAATTAGTCCTCCTGGCAGCGCAAGAGATGGGGGGGGGGGGGGAGACATAATAAGAAAATAAGAGTAAAAGAGGGAGTGTGGGTGGAAAAAAATAAGAGAGACAGAACAATTGTTTGATATGCTATGTCATGCTATGTATTAAACCACAGTGCTGCCGAATTATCGATTCTGATCAGTGAGAAAGTGTTGATTCCTTTTCTACTGGCAGTTCCATATTCACGGCATATGACACGTTTTATGGGATCAATAGACACAACTTTATTGTCATTGCATAGTACAGGTACACAGCGATGAAACCAAAAGTTTACCAGAAGTGCAAATAGTAGCAATTGTGCAAAATGACAAGTGCAGATAAATATGTATAGAAAAATAAAGAACATGGCAGTGTGCAAAATATGCAAAATATGAAAAGTAGGTACAGGAGATAAATATGAAAGATCTGGGCAATGTGTTAAATTTTGCAGAAGCATGTTCACTAAGATTATATAAGCATATATATGGATTTATATTAGTGAAGGTGTGTGCACATTATGTGTAGAGAATGTGGGATATATCAATTTACAATATGCAAATTGTATGTACAGAAGTTATACATAGTGTATATACAGTTTATATACAGATATGAAGATGATCTTCATACAATAAATTCACAATTATATACAAATACAATAATCCAGAGCTGATCCAGAACATATAAAGTGGAGCAAACCTGCATCATGATTACTGACAGTAGCATAAGTAAAGCATCAGTGAGCCGTCAGTGCCCCAGCGGTGTCATGTGGTGTTCGGTAGGGTGATGGTAGATGGGAAAAAAGCTGGTTTTGAAGCGGCTGGTTTTGCTGTTTTCATAGATAAAAGGAAGTGCAACATTTTGTCGTTGTTTTTTTTATATTATTGCACCTACACTGATTCCACAACTTAATTAGAATTGATTTCTTATTAAACAAACATGTCTTTCTTGCACCTAGATTGTAGCTGTAGTAAATGCTGTGGCACAAGAGGAAAAAAAACAACTTGGAAGTAACAGTAAGTCTGCTTTGGAGTGTGCCAGATTTACACTGCTACACTGTTGTCATTTTGTACATCAATCTCTATCATGTTTATTAATTTATTACATTTGTCTTTTAACATTATTGCAGTAATTTACGATATTTGTATCCTATTTGCGGACATATACCCAGCTGCATTGGGCTAAAATATCATATGCAATAAGAAAGAATCTCCATTGCAATCTAATCTATAATCAAGTCAAGTCGAGTTTATTTCTGTAGCGCTTTTCACAACAGACATTGTCTCAAAGCAGTTTTACAGAAATCAACAGTCAAGGTGAATGGTGTGTGTTTATCCCTGATGAGCAGCCATGTGGAGACTGTGGCAAGAAAAAACTCCTGTAGATGTTATGAGGAAGAAACCTTGAGAGGAACCAGACTCAAAAGGGGAACCCATCCTCATTTGGGTGACATCAAGAGTTTGATCATAAATGATCATATAATGACATTGCATTTACATTTTAATGCTTACATCACTATATGGTGCATATGGAAAACGCTTTTTGCATATCCCCGTTTGTTATAAAGCTGAAGTAGCTTATAGCAAAGAGGAAGCTACGATAGAGTGCATCTGAAAAAGATAGCATCAAGTGCCATTAATAAAAACCCAAATGTGCTACCTTGGTAGTTCTGCGACTTAAACTATTAGGCATAACCTAAGCCGATAGTTGTCGAACAATATTTTTCTTTTATACTGTTTTAAAACTGGATTGTTGGCTGAATGTGAAGTGACAAGTGCATCAAGAAGGTGCAAATTAGATTTATTGTCTTTTTGATTATTACCCAAAACCTTAATTTCATTCATTTCATCTTCTCCCGCTTATCCGTAATTCGGGTCGCGGGGGCAACAGTCTAAGCAGATTCCCCAGACACTTCTTCGTGTCCAGGGCCGCCTTCGACTGCTGCCCAATCCTCTCAGCACCGGTCCCTTACGGTCCCTCCTGCAGGTGGTGAGCCCACGGGAAGTACCCAAAACCTTTATAATACAAATGTATATGATTCCAGCACATTCAGAACTAAATGGATGCCACTTATGTTAGTGTTTTTAAAACTTTCCAGCATCAGCAAATCAAATCAAATCAAATCAAATCAAATCAAATCAAATCAAATCAAATCAATTCAAAATGCAAATTGCAATGCAAAGATTTATGAATAAATTGTTTTCAATAATACTTGTACTTGAATCATTTTACTCTTTTAGGTTTAGTGTATTATTGTGCTTTCCTATTGTTCTCAAGTAAAAAAAAAACAATCAAACTAAGAACAGCCCATTTTCAAAGCAGTCTCTTAGACTTTACATTCACCTCATAAATACATCATCCTGCTGTCCACAATACGACAATTAACTTCAAAGACTTGGTTGTTATTGTGGCTAAATATCCCTTTAAGTTTCATTCTTATTACTCTTCACAGAACTAACGTTTCCAGAACGCCGCCATTAGGACGTGTTAAATGGGGTTAAGATTTTGAGTGGTACTCGATGAGCAACTCTTTCTATGAGTGAGAGAAAGTGATAGAGAATGAGGGACAGCCAGATAAAGAGAGGAAGTGCTTAAAAGAGTCAAGAGGAAGTGAAGAGTTTGTGTGTGTGTGTGTGTGTGTGTGTGTGTGTGTGTGTGTGTGTGTGTGTGTGTGTGTGTGTGTGAGTGTGTGTGTGTGTGTGTGTGTGTGTGTGTGTGTGTGTGTGTGTGTGTGTGTGTGTGTGTGTGAGTGTGAATGTGTGCATGCTCCCTGCCCTCAAGCACTTCACTCAGAGGGGCCTAATTTGCAGTAAGGGCCTCTTGATCCATCCTTCCCATTCCAGAAGAGCCCTTCAGTCCACTTGCTGATAGTTTTCCCTGTTCTAATGACCCAGTAGGCCTGAAATCTAACACAGGAGAAAGTCGAGAGCTTAAACACACTTGAGTAGTTAGTCTGGAGATAAAATCAGGCACTTTAGCTTCCACATTCTTGAACTAAACATGTGTTTCTTTGAGCAAATATACAGACTACAAACCTCATGACAGTCGATGTCCTTCGATCGAAGATCATCTACAACAGTGAGAAGAGAAAGCAGATAAAATACCACAACAATAGACTAATTTGAGAAGCAGGCTGATAAATATACATTTATTATATCTACAGTACAGCCCAATCATCTGTCCATTACAATTTCAAAATACAATGCTAATTTCCTCAGGGATTTATTCCTTGCTGGTTTTATTTAAACCTTTTTAGAAGCACCTAGCTAACAATTAGATTTTTTTGGCTATAGCATCATATAAATGTTTTCACACAGTGTTTACATTTTTGTTTACTGTAGAAATGTTCCCAAAACCTTCCTTTAATGCTAGTTTTGTCATAGGCTACATTAATACAGATTGGACTTTTGTAATCAATGAGCTTTTCCAAAAATGCTTTAGCGAAATTGGATTTTGTTTTGTAATGTGGATTTAGAAAACAAAATTCCAACAATTTTTTTTCTGTCATGTGATAAAGTCACATGACCCATTCAAGTAAAAAAAAAACAAGATGGTGGATGATGTTGTACTGCAGTTCTTGTGCCTGCTGTATAAGTTAATTGTACTATGAAAGTTTATTGTCAATTTGTACAACCTTAAAATTGCTTTTTCTCAAAAGGAACAGAGTGTTTGCTTGCAGCTGCATCGGTTTAAATGTCTGATCGGTAATGACACAAAGCTTTCAAGGCTTTTATGGAAAGTGGGAGCTCAGCGGTTAAGGCATTGGACTTTGGGTCAGAAGGCCATAAGTTAAAATCCCACAACCACCCTGCTGGGCCCTTGAGCAAGGCCCTTAACCCCTAATTGCTAAGTTGTATAATTGTAATTGATGTGTAATTGGTAAATGTAAGTTGCTCTGGATAAGGTTATCTGCCAAATACCGTAAATATATGCATTGTATAGTAAGCATTACAGTTTGGCCGAACAATGTGGATGTAGCCTTAATGGGAATATTGACAGTAGCAAATATCAAATTTTTTCAGATGCTGTTTTTGCATTCTTGAACATTCTGGTAAGATCCCCTGTCAGCTAGTCTTGTGTTTAACGTTCCTGGTTCTACCACAAATGTATTAACTGAACAGATTGAACAACATTCTGCGTGTTAAAACATTTATTGTGAAGTTCTCTGTGTCTCTCTGTCAAAACATGCTAAAACTCTAAACACATTGTGAAACAGTGACCTTGGCCAATGTTGTCTCATCCCTGATGCTTTCATTATGGAAGAAGCGTGAGGATTTGGGTAAAATCCTAGTGGCCGCCCGGTGCTGGTTTTTAATCGTAGTTTTTAATCTTTAATTTATAAATGAGAGAGTGAGGCCAGCAGACAGCAGCACAGAAATATCTGGAAAGACACAAAATACAGAGACGCGTTACAGAACACTATAGCACTCAAGTAAAACAGAACCACAACCAAGACAGTCTACTGTGGAGATTAAGACACACACACCCACCCACACGAAAACGTGTCCACACAGCAGATGGATAAGCGATGTAGCCCGCTCACCTCTCCTCCATCTCCTCGTTTTTTGGAGCGTGTTTGGACTCCCTCTGTGGGGAGACAGACAGAGAGCGAGCACAGCCTCAGAGCCAGAGCCTGCCAGAGAGCAGGCAGCATGCCAGCGTGCCCTTTCCACATCCCAAACACCCCCAACCTCTCCGACTCCCCTCACACACCCTAAGAACACTTACACACACACAGACATCCTGACACCAAAAACAACAAGAAACCCAGCACCAGTAACTTACAAAGTTTGTTGCTTTAGAAACGTCATTATATAGTTGCAGTTCAGTCCAAAATGCTGACTGATGTGCATCAATTTATGTTTTTTTTCCCAGTCAAAATTCAACTTTCTTTTCATTTATGGTCTTTGGGTTTGTCTTTGCCTCATTTACTAGGTGTGTAATTCTGACTGCTAGGATTAATGAGTACAGTAACTTGAGCATGTGTCCTGTTCATGCCTGGAAGTGGGCAGCTTGACAAATATGCTATTGTTATCATGATAAATTACCTCATAAACGCAAATAATGAGCATCATATAATTATTGTCAACCAAAAGTGATGATAAGACCTGATGTTAAAGACGATGTTGAGTCATCAATGGTAACATATGCGTTCATTTTGACTTACAAAAAACAACATGGTATCTGATTACCTTGATCGAAAAATTCTATGTAAATATACATTTAAAAAATACCCCCATAAACAACCTCTTTTCATTGATAAACTTGCATTGCGGGGATTTTATTTGCATATGGGAACATGATTGGCTTATCTAAGTTGTGATGTAATAAGGCTGTGATGTAATAATACATGATTGATTTGCTTGTTTGTTTTATTCTCTTTTTTGTAAATTTTCAGCAAACCTGTACAAAGCTGCAAACATAATGGAGAAATGCAAGCTTCCAGTGGTTAAGAAATTGCACTTCTAATCAAAATATCATCAAATCCCACCATATTTTCATTGATAAACTAGTGTTGTAAGACTTTTATTTGCATATGAAAATACAATTCGCTCCAATTAGATTTTTTTAATTTTTTTAACAGTCTGTTCAGTGGAAAAAAAATATTTTTTTTGGTTTTGGCTGGATATTTATCTATTAAAATGAATGATTGGTTGTTTGATTGATTTGCTTTTGTTTTATAACATATCATCAAACCTAAACAAAGCTACAAACATAATGGAGAAGTGGAAGCTTCCAGTGGTGAAGACTGTGGGTCATGAGTTAAAATCCTAAGCTGTCACTGCTGGGCCCTTAAACAAGGCTCTTAACCCTGAGCTGCTCAGTCTATTAAAATATGAGATAACAGTCAGTTGCTCTGAATACGGGTGTCTTTCATATGCCACCAATGTAAATAATGCATCCATGCCTATATCATGATATTATCCTCTATTTAAATGTTGCAATATTGAAATTTTCACCACATCACCAAGCTCAAACCCCATGAAAACCTGCGTAGCGTAACAAGTTGAACAAGAAAGAGGAGAATCTTTTCAGACCCAGCTTTATCAACATTTAAATCGTTAGCGTGAGATAATCTTGTGAGATATCTTGTGACTGAAAGACCATCATTTCATCAAACAAAGATTAGCTAAGTAGCCCTCACTATAAGAAAGGCATGAAAGGAATTCCGGCACGTTGTCGAGGACTGCTAATGACACAGCATTAGGTGCTAATTCAACTTGACACTTTTTTTTTTTTCCTGGAAGCTTTTTTTTCCACACACATTTTCAATAAGCAATCTGGGGAAAGAGCTACAGGAAGCAAGCAAGTGCAGAACTTGTTCTGTAAAAAGAAAAAAACAAATACTGAAAATGACCAGGTCAATTCGTTTGCTGAAAACAAACCCCAAAGGTAAATACATGCAAGATTCTTTTCCGTTTCACATGAATCCGATAAAAGTTGACACTAAACAGGTCAGGACTTGTAACTGAGGGCAAAGAAAGGGCAATTTTCATACCAGGTCGGGATCTGGTTGTTAGTTTAGCCTTCCTGTGCTCTGCGTTGTGCTGAATTCTTTAGGACATCTGCACAGCACCTTAGATTTCCTTTGAAGGACGGGGGAACTTGTTTCTCAGCTTTTCAGCAATCCTACCCCTGCACCTAAACCGACCGCTTCTATTTGTTAATTATCCTCAAGTGAAATTCAACCCCGCTGTTAAAGAACTCAAAATCACTTCTTCTGTGTAAAGGCTCGGGCATCTAAGGTTACGATGCATTGTTCTGAGACTTTTCATCGGATTTGGCCCCTTCACCCACGCTCAGGTCACAGCAGCTGTTTTGGACGAACACCCAATAGATCTACACTCGTTTACACATTTACACTTTTACACCAGTCTGATCTAAACTATACAGTACAGCTGAATGAAGAAAACAAAACCTTCCAGTCAATTACAGTATACTGTATAACTCTTTAAATGTCTTATTATGAAGCAGGGTCACATGTTGTGGTATTATATTTAATAATACACAATATGGACAAATGTACTGGAACATCTGACTCCTGCAATATTTGGTTCTTCCACAAACTGTTGAAGGCATAAAGTTGTACAGGATGTCTTTGGATGCAGTAGAATGAAATATTCTCTTCAATCAAACTTGGAGACCCAAACCTGTCCCAGCATGTCAATGCCCCTGTGCACAAAGCCAGCCAATGATAATATTGCTTATATGGGATGGAGGGAAAGATCTTGAGTCGCCTGCTATAGAACCCCTAAATCTATTGATCACCTTTGGGATGAATTAACACCACAGGACTCCTCACCCAACCTACATCAGTACCTGAATTTTACTAACACCCTTCTGGCTAAATGAGTGCAAATCTCCATAAGCACACTTCAAAATCTAATGGAAAATCTTCCCAGTAGAGTGGAGGTTATTATTACAGTCCACTAAATGTTACACATTTGTTACTTACAAACTATTTACAGATAAACAATTGGCTACACTTAATTCTTTCACTCATACACACAATACTCACAATACACAACAAAAAGAATTGATGCTCCTCCAATACCAAGTTGCTACATAAAACAGCATCAATTACTACAATATAACACAAAACTAACAAGACCCAACAGACCCATACACAGGATTAAAAAAGTGTAAACAATATTTAGTGAAACAACACATTAGAATAATATAGTAGTAGTGCAGTGCCAACCAGTACACAGCACTAAATGGGAGACTGTGCAAACTGGTTAGCTAAAAAATATATATGTTATGAATGTATGGTGATGATCAAGCAAAGGTTATTCTTGCACAAAATTGGAATTAATGTGTGTGTGTGTGTGTGTGTGTGGGGGGGTGTGTGTGTGTGTGTGTGTGTGTGTGTGTGTGTGTGTGTGTGTGTGTGTGGGTGTGTGTGTGTGTGTGTGTGTGTGTGTGTGTGTGTGTATCAGCCCAGTATTTAACTGTTACATGGTTTAATAGTGAATAGTTGCTTCTTTAATGCAACTGAAAAAAATAAAAATAAAAAGATGTAAATAGGTAGACATATACAAAGGTAAATACATAATGATTTCATCATACATGGGGAATTTGCGAAACCATATTTGGCATTTAGACTATCTGCATGAAATGTCTTGGGTTTCAATTCTTGTCTTGGTTTCCGTCCTCTGTTTTGATATTGGCTATTTATATTCCGTAACCCAACACCGCTCTGAACAAGGGCTCACACTCGAAGGGGTTTTCTGAGGTTTAATTGAAACCAAAAGGAGGTTTGCAAAGAAAACATGACAACATAGCAAAAATAAGAAAGATAAGAGAGAGAGAGAGAGAGAGAGAGAGAGAGAGAGAGAGAGAGAGAGAGAGAGAGAGAGAGAGAGAGAGAGAGAGGGAGGGAGGTAGATTTCACCAAGTGCATCATAAAAGTCCAATAATAATAGTGACAATTTTACCACATGCAGGAAGTAATTGTAATTTGTCCTGTATTTTTTTTTACAACACACATTTAGTCAAACTAAAGCCTAATAATTTACTTCCTGTACAAATACATCAATGAAATATTCTCCAGATTTATCAAACGCTCTGTATAATGTGTACACCAAGCTGTTAGGTGTGTATAGTTACAAAGAAATTGGCTACTCAGGGCTTAGTAAGTGCTAGGTGTTAATAGTGATTTTGATTAGTGTGTGTGTGTGTGTGTGTGTGTGTGTGTGTGTGTGTGTGTGTGTGTGTGTGTGTGTGTGTGTGTGTGATGTGTTAGTGTGTACACACACACACACACACACACACACACACACACACACACACACACACACACACACACACACACACACAATAAAGTTTATTGTGTGTTTTAATAGCATTTTTTTAGGGTCAATTTGGTATCCGTATTTATAGAAGTCAAATTTTGGAATCATTTTAAAAAAACATCTAAGTAAAAATTTACAAATTGAAATAAAAATGTAAAAATAAGCTTTTTAATGGGAATGACCCCCAGACACACACACACACACACACACACACACACACACACACACACACACACACACACACACACACACACACACACGCACGCACACACAAAAAACACTGCAAAGGGGAAGCTTGTTTAAATGCTGCCTTCACATTTAATATCCTGGCATCACAAATGCTACCCACAATGTACTTCGACAACATATCTGAAGGGGATTACACTCCCGCTGTCACACAGACTTAAACACACAGTGAAACACACACAGACTGAGCATACAAGTACTACTAGTGCTAACAGTTCATTTTACTTCCACAATTTAAAAAAAAATAGTTTACAAAACAGCACACTGCAGTAATAAAAGCCACATGTAATAAAAACCTGAAGAGATTTAACCTCTGCTTGTGTCTCAAAGTACAGCCTTGAAATCCTTAAATCCGATTGGTTAGTAGGCGTTAAACAACTTTCTATAGCAGCAACTCTGAGAATGATATACATTTCACAATTTACATCTAATTCTATCTAAATATATTGAAACATTTTAATGTAAATACATAATCTAAAGCTAATAATAAAGAATAAACTGTATTCTATGCAAAGGAAAAAAAATTTGGATTGGCCACTCATCAGTCTTTTTATAGACACGCCCACAACAACCGCATCACCGTCCACCTACATCATTTTAAATCAGTACCTTTGTACTCACTAATGTCATGAAAGAAAGAAAGAAAGAAAGAAAGAAAGAAAGAAAGAAAGAAAGAAAGAAAGAAAGAAAGAAAGAAAGAAAGAAAGAAAGAAAGAAATGTTATACTTGTCACATGTACTTTTTTCAGCAACGTTAACATTTTTTTTCGCATATCCCAGCAATGTTTGGAAGCTGGGGTCAGAGTTCAGGGTCAGCCATGATACAGCGGAGTACCCTGGAGCACAGAGGGTTAAGGGCCTTGCTCAAGGGCCCCAAGAATGTCAGCTTGGTATTACCAAAGCTTGAAACTCCGACCTTCTGATCAGTAACCCATAGCTTTAACCATTGAACTATCACCTCATTAGGTACACTACTGAGGGAATAAGGGAATGACTGTAGATTCTAACATGTAAGTGATGTTAAAATGGAAACTTGTGTGCCATGTGGATGTTCAACATCCTAAGACATTTATTAATAAATAATAATAAAAAATCATCAATGAAATCTTGCAGTAACAGTATCACCTTTGCTGATAATTTTCCTATAACAGCTCCAGAGTAGTTCTGGGATGCTAGCTAGTTAGCTAAAGGGTAAAATATTGAGTTGATGGTGTTATTAAACTAGTTATTAGTTATCAGTACATAGTAAATAATCATGCTTCACTTTATGCAGGATGTCAGCGAGGCTTAACAGGTGCACAAAATGGCCAATACTCGATGGAATACATGAATATTAACAAGCATCCGTTTATGGGAAATGAATATTCATTACATCAAGCAGCCCTACTTGGCAGCCTGTCCTACAAACACTGATACCGAAGTGTGCATAAATGCTAATGTATGTTAAACATGCGCAAGCAACAGGAACACAGCTTTTAATGACAGTGCTGCTAAGTTATAAAAGCCCAAGCCACAAATCGTGTGTGTGTGTGAGGGAGAGTGTATGTGTGTGTGTGTGTGTGTGTGTGTGTGTGTGTGTGTGTGTGTGTGTGTGTGTGTGTGTGTGTGTGTATCTGGAAACTGCAGACTTGAGCTTGGGGTTAATTGGGCGTAAAACACAATGCTAATCTAATGTTTATGAGGTCGCCGCTGAGCTCTGACGACCTGAGAATGACACAAGAGCAAGACGGGACATGAGGCACGCTAAGCATGTTTGGTTACAGTGCTTCTGCTGAGGTTCTATAGAGGCTGCCTTTAAGGTACGGAAAGCATGTTTGTTTATGCAAGCACTTGATCCCCCACTTGAACGCTACACAAAGGCTATTGTTGTGGCGTTTTCAGCGTTTTTAAGCATGCAAGCAAAATTAGGATCTTGTCTCGCAGGCATAGATGCCCAACATCGATTAAAGAAATTAAAGAACGGGTTCTGATCTAAAGTTTAGATGGAAAGTGAAACATTTGCCATTTTACCAGTGGTGAGAAGTAAAAATGTGCATCTACAATGCTCTCAACTAATATTGGCACCCTGAATAAAATGTGAGCAAAGAAGGCTGGAAAAATTGTCTTCATTGTTTCACTTTATTTATCTTTAATTTTTTTAATAATACTCCAATGGATATAAAATTATTGCAGTTTTATCAAAATATATATAAATATTATATATATATATATATATATATATATATATATATATATATATATATATATATATATATATATATATATATATATATATATATATATATATATATTTCAGACCAAGAACCCATAATATACATGAGTTAAATAGATTGATGTATAATGCATTTAAAAATTCCCATTGATATTTGACATTTTATTGTGCATTATTTTATTGCTTGACTAGGAACAGGAACAATTAGCATGGCAAATGGCAATGGGTGCCAATATTAGTGAAGGGCACTCTAAATAGATCCAAACAATTCCTCAGGTAAATCCAAAATGTAAAATCTTTTCATGTGAGATAAATTAGAGCTCTATTCCCAATGGTACATTTCTTGTCGATAACCAACAAACGTGAAAAAGCGGTTATAATGAAATAATGAAAAGCACATGAATGTTGTATTTAGCTTGACTGGAGAAGTAAGTGATGTAGATGAACTACAAAATATATGCTAAATTGTAGAAACAGGAAACCCCATCGATGGTGAATTGAATATAGAAATAGCCCCACTATGGGATGAATAAAGGTATATCTTTTCTTGTCTAATATGATTGGCCAGAAAGTTAGTTTGCTATAAAACCATTTTGATGAACACAATATCTCTAGAAACTAATAAACAAAACTACATATATACATATATACAAAAATATAATTCAAAAAGAACACCTGCTATCCATTATAAAGACAAGTGTACTCAATTAGCACCATATTGCCAGCAGAAGAGCCTGTCATTATACAATCACCATCTCAGAACATCACTTCAGGCTCTAATGTTAGATACACAATGAGACCTAGGAAGTCTATCCAAAAGTTTCCAGGCCATCTGGTTGAGATTGGTAGAGTGTATCAGAACTGGTATAACAGAGGACACAGGAAAACTATTATGTGAGCATGTGGCCCTAGATATGAAGCTTGTTAGATAAAGGAAGATGACATTCATTAACTTGAAATTAGAGCTTTCATACAGTCGTCTTTAGTAATTGCCTGGTCAGGGCTGCTTGATGAACTCTCAAAGCCAGAATTCACACCCCATGTTGGCATTTCCTGGTATTTTCCAAGGTTCTTTTTATTACTGGTTCAAATGACATCCACTTCATGTTTCAAGCCATTTTCAGCCAGAGATTCAGAAATTTCAAGCACTAAACAGATGCAGATAAAAATAACCTACTAGCTACTAGCTAGCTGACAGATCATCTTTATTAGCAAAGCAAAACTGCCAACGGGTTATCCCGAGCACTGCAGCCCCAACCTTTACAATGCATTTCTTCTCAAAAAACAAAGAATCTGTCAAAACTGGTTGCAACAACCTGATGATAAAGAATAGCATGAATGCTGTTTCATCTAAACTCCTTTATTTCTTTTTTAAGCTTTTGTGTTAACGTTTGACTCCAGTGGATTGGGAGATGGTAACCTTATTGTTCATAGTGATGACTCATAAAAACACTCACAGCCCACATACAGCTTGGTAGTGTTTGGGGGATTTACAGGGGTGTGATGAGTAAGCTGCAGGGCCATTCAGGCCAATGATTAGCAATCAGGCTAACTGCAGAACGCTCATATTTGAAATATGCCCCGCTTCAGAGTAAACTAAACAAACATTATTCTGTCTTACACTATTGCAAGGTCCGAAACAGAAACTCTGAATAATTTGAATCAGGAGCATGAGGCATAGTAATGGTTATGGTATAGTATGATAAAGGGTATATTTCATACTGTATTAGACATTATAAAAAAAAATATATGAGCATAATAAATAATAGAACAAGATGATTTTTCAGCCTGTGACTCGTTTTTTACCCCCCCCCCCCCTCCACACACACACACACACACCTCTTTGCGTAACTCTGTAAGTAACTGTATCGTTAATCAACTTAAATGTACTGTACAATATTGTGTAACTTGGTCTGAAATAGTGGAACGCCCAGCTTTTTCCTTTATCCTGTCTCGCTAGCTTTGAGGACGGACGCTCTGACGAGAGCAGCGTTAATTTCACATGCTCCCCAAAAGGACCAAGTGTTATGCTAAGTAGCTCTTGACTGTTGCCTACAGCTGCTGGTGACAAACTTGTGTGTGTGAGTGTGTGTGTGTGTGTGTGTGTGTGTGTGTGTGTGTGTGTGTGTGTGTGTGTGTGCGTGCGAGAAGTATGAGTAGAAGCTGACAGTCGAGAAATCAGAATCTCTTCATTTTATTGTACAGTATAACATCTCAAAGTGGAGTGAATAAAAAAAAACACGCACTCCATGTATCATAATTCTAAAATAAATATATAAAATGTACAAAACAAAATAGAATACACACTTTCTTCCTTTTAGCGGGGTTATTTTCCTCACACCCAAGAGTTTGACGAAAGAACAACATGTTGAAGCCTTTTCTTCATTTATAGTCACTAATGTTGTGGAACTAATGTTACATAAGGAATATCCGGTTATCACTTACATAATAACAGCTATAAACAATCGTTCACTCACTAGCATAACTAAGTCTTATTTTCTACAAGCTATTTTTATTACAAAATCAGCTTTTTTTGTTACTGGAGTTCCAGCTGCCTCAAACTGTTATGAAGCACTGACAGTGGAGACTCCTTCCAAAAACTTTTTAAATAAACACCATATTAAACACTTCACCATATTATATATATATATATATATATATATAATGGCACATAAATTATCCTGATATTACACTTGATATGTGCAGCGTAGGCCACAGATGTTTTTGTGAAATTGTAAAATTGAAATAACAACATATTAAAACATGAAAATTAGCCCAAAGATATGCACTGGAGCTGGAACTACTTTCCAAGCTGCAATCAAATCGATGCCTTCTGACAAATCAGGATCGATGGTCTCTACATCACTGCTACATAAAGCAAAACTCTTTTGATCAAGCGAAAATGTTTTCTTTTCGCCCTACAGGACGCCACAACATGGTACGAGAAAATCTCCAAACCGGAGTTAGAAGATACCGACATTACACAATGATGAATTCTATAATTTTTTTAGTCAGCGCTGTATAAAAAAGGAAGCATAAGAAACTCATTAATCAGGGGCAGATCTCAAACGAGAGTCATAAGCACGTCTAGGCGCTGTGAATAACAACAGTTTTTTTTTTTTTGCTGCGAAACTGTTTCAGAATCTAATAATTATCCTCTTCATCCTCTTAATTCCGACCCCAGTGCCGGGCTGAGAGCCGAGCCGGCGTTGTCAGGAGGATTACAGTCCTGCGATTCGCACCACGGGAGGCAAGCAGCCTGCAATTACGCCGCGGCGGCGCCTTTGATTTAAAGGAAACTTTCAGAAACTGACTAAAATGTTGAATAATACGCCATTAGAGATTCCGTAGGCCGGTGCTGAAAAGAAACCCTCCCTTTTTAGAAATTCCCCCCTTCCTTGCCTACACACACATAGACACACACAGTTGCTGGTGCAATTGATGTTTAGTGACCAAGGGCCACAAAAAACAAGATCAGCAGCCGAACCACCTGTGAATATAAGTGCTTATGCTAATGCTGTCAATTCTTTCAGTTTAAATAAAATACACCTTTACCAGAAAGATTCACTTTTTCCGATTCGCATAGCCAACTCCTCGGAACAAACTAACAGTTTATTCTATTGAGATAAAAGCGCTGAATGAAACGGCCTCTAAAGGAAAGGGAATCTTTTATATGATGTTCCCTCTCCTTTTAGATTTTTCAATGAAAATGAGGGGTCAACTTCTCTCATTTTCCTTACAAAGGCGTGAAAGAAGGAGAGAAAAGAAGGAGGGGGGGATTGATGGGTACAGCAGAAGGTGAAGAGATGAAAAAGGGAAGGCGGCGAGAGGAGCGGCCGCCCGGCTCACATCAATGCGGCATTGTGAGCCTCCGGCCCTGTAATTAAATTTCACACAATATGAGGCAGCAAATGACATGTAAATTATAAATGGCCGATTCTTTGCTTTTCTGTGACAGTGTTAAATAAGAGAGGTGTAAGAGAAATCATTAGATTATACTGTGCTAAACGAGGGAGGGAGGGCCTTTCAAGCAAAAAAAAAAAAAAAAGAACGGAGACAAGATGAGGAGGGGGAAAAAAAGAGGGCCCTCGGCCAGCCCTGGCGCGAAACTGTGCGTTTGGAGACGGGTTCGAAAAGCGGTACGCACAATGCACAACCAGCACCCACATTGTGTTTGTGTACCTGGGTATAAAATAGACATTATGGGCATTTTGTCCAGCCCACCAAGATGCTCGGGCGCGCTCGAAAAAGAGGAGTGAGATAAGTGGATGCACTTCAGCAGCTACTTGTTTCTCTCCCCAATTACCCTCCGAATAAATAGACACAGCCCACTGGCATCAACAATGAAATATAGCTTGAAAGGAGAAGAAAAGTGGGTTCTTTTCAGAGGCGCTTGAACGCATACAGAAGCAGCAAAGGGGTAATTGTGGACGGGGGCTGAGGACAGAGGAGGAGTCGCTTCTTTTCATGACGAAGAGAGGTGCGAGCAAAGGAGAAGCCGAAAAAACAGCAAGAGAGGGGACAGAGGAATACAAACAAGGGCCTATGGCTCACTTCACTAGCCCAAAACACAAACAACAACAACAACAAAAGACTCAAGACTTTGAATGAACAAAGGCAGAACAAGGACAACGTCCACATATAAACAAGCGCAGATATGGAAAAAGGAATGAAAAGCATTCTTCTGAGTGAAATCTCAAAGATGAGAGTACACTAATTACCAGACGATTTAGGGTGTAGAGTTTAAGGTCATTGACTGGACTAGGTTTAGGACTAGGACTAGATTTTACACTTTTAATGTTACTTGAAATTTTGTACAGAGTTATAGTTTTGAGCCCAAAACCTTATGGGAAGAAAAACATTCCACCAAAAATTCCCATAATTCATTATCGATTCATTCAACACCATTATCTGGAATATATCCTGCAAATTCTGAGATGGAAACAATGATATACTCTGGATGGGACGAACACATTTAGAGTTTAGATTTGAGCATGTTGGCATGTTGAAGGAAACCGGAGAACCCTGAAGAAAGTGCGAGAACACATGAAATTCCACAAAGACTGTAACTACCATGTAGCTTAGAATAGTGAAAACAGGATAAGTGTGAGACATTTCTTTTATTTCTCATCTCCACCACTCCACCACATCTTGACCTGGTTTTGGATTTTTTTTGCCCCTATGCGAAGTGATTAAAAACTAATACATACCCTGAGTGGACTATCATACAGCTCAGTGGCCTCTTAATGAGGACAAATCCCCTTTCAGCCAGCAGAGAGCCTAGACTGACTGAGAGGGAGCTCATTAAAATGTGGAACTGGACACAGAGAGAGACAGAGATAGAGAGAGAGAAAGTGAGACAGGGGTTGTGTCTTTCTGCTCGAGTAGCTTCAAGAGGCCTTCAGGATAAATGTCCCCCCTCTCGACTCAAGTAGCTGCATTGCACCAAGTGCCGAGTGGAGAAAAGAGCCACAACGTGTTAGTCAACAAGTTAGTTCTGAGGACCTGGGCTCTTGAGGGGGGTAAAGAGCAACACCCCCCCCCCCCTCCTCACACACACACACACACACACACACACACACACACACACACACACACACACACACACACACACACACACACACACTAATCTAGACCTCTTGTGTTTTATTCTTCCAACTTGAAAAAAATGTGTTTCTTTTACTCATGATTTAATCATCATTACACAAGTGCTACTGGATTCTTCATTCTGATTGGTCAGAAGGTTTTCGTTCATTTTCTGTGGCTCAGCCACTACTTCAAAGTTTAAACACATTTCTGTAACAACCACAACCTTCACAGTAAAAAGGGTTTCTATCAAAGTTTTCTATGAGATCATGTTTAAGTAACATTTTTGGAAGGAGTCTTTAGTGTCACTGCTTTGTGATAGTCAAAATACAAAGTTTTCTGAGGACTTTAGGACTTCTGGAATTTATCATTAGTGTATCCAGATGCATTTTTTTTGCATCATCAGGCATCATTTAAGTGTGTAGTGAGAGACAAAATGAGACTGCTTTAACGATGCTATAATGCAAATGAGAGCATGAACAAATTAATGGACTTATTAAATGGTGCATTCCACAATGCTGCTTAACATTACCCATGGCGCCACTTGAAATTGACAGAAAAAATAGTTGTTTTTCTATGAGGTCATGTTTTTAACAACATTTTTGGAAGGGGTCTCCAATGTCAGTGCTTTTTCATAGCCAAAATAAAAGATTTTCTGAAACATGTACGTCTTCATGAGGGCCAAGAATTTCCTCTGTAGTGTTTTAAAGTGCATTTTTTGTGCATCTAATTAGCATGTAGTGAGTAAAAAAGAAACTCATTGTCCCATTGATTAAATGGTACATTGTACAATGCTGCTTAACGTTACCCACCATCACAGTATATGATGTCACTAGAAATGAACAAAATGTGTGATTTTTTGTCCTTTTGCAAGGACAAAACAATTTGATAAGAAAAAGATTAAATTAGGCATTTCAATTCCTATTACCCCTCTTAGTGTTGATCTGCGTTCCCTTAAAACCCTTCATGACAGACGACATGATGTTACGTATCAAGTGTGTCCATTAATAGAACTGAAATAGAAATAAAGTAATGACATAGTGTATAGTTTATATACATAGACACACAGACACACACTAAAAAAACATACACTTTCTCCAAAGAGAGAAAAAGAAAGATTAAAGAGAAAGAGGGTAACCAGTTCCAGTACAGCCTGTCAGCTTCGGGATGCTTAAAGGCCCAGATTAACCCTGATGGACCCGTCAGCTGTGCTCGTCCGGCATTAAGAGTTCAACAAGGGAGCAAGTACACATTTTTAACATGCACACCCAGTGAACCCAATCACATGCAGCACACATGCAGGAGAGCGCATGGTAGAGCAAGCCAGCTCGGACACGGCTCGGGCCAATTTCACCTAAGTGTTTAATATTTAGTGCAGTAGCTGCAGCCTCAATTAAAAATGAAAATGAAGTAGGGCGGTAAGTGAGTGTGTGTGTGTGTGTGGGTGTATTTGAATACCATAAAACAACGTTGATCTTTCCACAGAGGAGAAAATTAATTATTTCAAATACACGTGGACCCTTTATGAGCGCCAGCTTGATTTGCATTGAGGAAAATTCAGCTGAAGTAATTGGTGCGCACTGAATGAACTCAATTTTCATTCCGAGTTTCCTCCGTGTCCCCAGGCACGCAACACAAACAAAAGTGAATATGAAAAGGGAACATGGGGAGGGAATATTACCGGAATCACACAACAAAAGCCGGAGCAAAATTGTTTTAGCGCCACAAAATGAATGATGAAGGCCTCATTCATGCGCCAGGCAAAAAAAAAAAAAAAGATATCGCATAGCCAGCTGACAGTTGATGTCTTCATATAAATGTAAGAATTTACATTCTAATTAAAGAGAATTTACATCTTAATCAAAGCGGCCCTCATTGTTTGCGCTTGTGTGCGTTGTTTAAATGCGCCGAACATCACTGCGGAGCCAACAACCGGGGAATCTAATCAAACCGTCCTATTATGAGTAGGCATCAATGCAATATGTGAAAGTGTGGGTGAGGAATGAAATGCTGGGAATTCAAAAGGACAATATGACTGAGTTATCTGGAAAAAAGTTACAAATTGTTTTTTTGCACATTTGTTTTGTTATTTTTTTTTTTTTTAGGTTTAAAATCTACGCATTGTAAATATTCAGCAGATGCAAATGTACAATATTCACACATTGTAACGAATAGTAGATTTGAATTACATTTTAATGAGCATCAACGATTCCATTAACGTAAAAAAAAAAATATGTTAAGTTATGTTAATGATGTAATTTTGTTATGGGTTGATAAAAATTTGAAATTTAATCATAGGTAATAATGATTACAGTTTAAAGTAGGATAATGTCTGGTAAGTATTTAATATCTGATCCTATTTCAAAACTGAATGCAAACAAAGAAAATGTATTCCTGCTGTAAAGTACGTGATTTAATTAATAAAAATGTTGAATGAGTCATTTAGGGGCAGGAAAATGAAGAACTCTGCAGTGCTACAAATTTAGATTTGCCATAGGTTGTTTTTATGTGAGGTTTCTATTTGTATTACTCTCAGGCAGGGTGTAAGAAGTGCTCCAGTTCATCACAATCGTGTTCAGTAGGGTTAATGCCAATACAGAACAAGTTCAAGTTCTTCCAGTACCACATTAGCAAACCATGTCTTGTATCTTGCTTTGTCTACAGGACCAACATGATGCTGGACCTCTCAATTCCAGCTAAGAAAAATTGTATTGTAATGCTACAGAATACAAAGACATTATAAACAATTGTGTTCTTCGGACTTTGTTTCAACAGTTTCCAGTCACAAACTGGCCTCATCTGATCTATAGAACTATCAAAAAAGCTGCTGCTAACCTCAGTAGATCTATAACCTCTGTATGATTTGTAAACTCGGGTTGAAATTTCCCCTGAGGCCACTTCACTCATCTCCTAGCCCTTGCATTCCAGACCTGAAAACATATTTTGATTCCTACTTCTGCATTTTTGTGCCAGCTCAAATCTTCATGGTTTCTCAGTCATGAACCAAACAAGAGACTTCACTTCCACTTAATTTTCTTTTCTCTGAAGTGACCTGTATACTTTTGAATTGAACCACTTTACTACACACCAGTATCAATGACTTATCCTTTACACCTTCTGTAAATATTCTTCAAGTATTTGGTTCAGCTCATCTACAACCCCTGGCAAAAAGTATGGAATCACCCCTCTCAGAAGATGTTCATTCAAATGTTTAATTGTGTAGAAAAAAAACAAGCACATATATGCCACAAAACAATTTTCACTCAACAATCCAAACTTCTGGCTGTATAAAACACTTAAAAAACAAAACAAAGAAAGATAACTATAGTCAATTACAACTGTTTTTACAGATCAAACAGAGGAAAAAAATATGGAATCACACAAATCTGAGGAAAATTATATGGAATCACCAAATAAAAACACTACTAGTACTTTGTTGCACCACCTCTGGCTATTATAACAGCTTGAATTCTCTGAGGCATGGATTTAACTAATGACAAACAGTATACTTCATCAATCTGTCTCCAGCTTTGTCTTATTGCAGTTGCCAGATCAGCCTTGCAGGTTGGAGCCTTGTCGTGGACCATTTTCTTTAATTTCCACCACAGATTTTCAATTGGATTGAGGTCCGGACTATTTGCAGGCCATGCCATTGACATTATATGTCTTTCCTGTAGGAATGTTTTCACAGATTTTGCCCTATGGCACGATGCATTATCATCCTGAAAAATGATGCTACCATCACCAAACATCCTTTCAATTGATGGAATAAGAAAAGTGTCCAAAATCTCAACATAAACTTGTGCATTTATAGAAGATGTAATGACTGTCATCTCTCCCATACCTTTACCTGACATACAACCCCATATCATTATTGATTGTGGAAATTTGCATGTTTTCTTCAGGCAGTTGTCTTTATAAATTTCATTGGAACGGCACCAAACAAAAGTTCCAGCATCATCACCCTGCCTGATGCAGATTCGTGATTCATCACTGAATATAACTCTCATCCAGTCATCCACAGTCCAAGATTGTCTTACTTTAGCCCACTGAAACCTTGTTTTTTTCTGTTTAGATGTTAATGATGGTTTTCGTTTGGCTTTTCTGTATGTAAATCCCATTTCTTCTAGGCGATTTCTTACAGTCCGGTCACAGACATTGACTCCACTTTCTGCCCATTTGTTCCTCATTTGTTTTGTTGAGCATTTTCTGTTTTCAAGGCATATTGCTTTAAGTTTTCTGTCTTGGCGCTTTGATGTCTTTCTTGGTCTACCAGTACGCTTCCCTTTTACCACCTTTCCATTTGATTTGTACTTGGTCCAGATTTTAGACACAGCTGACTGGGAACAACCAACATCTTTTGCAACATTCTGTGAAGATTTACCTTTACCTAGAAGTTTGATAATCCTCTCCTTTGTTTCAACTGACATCTCTCGTGTTGGAGCCATGAGTTATGTCAATCATCTTGGTTCAACACGTCACTAATGTGTGCAAGCACTCTTTTTTAACTTCAGACTAATTAGCAGTTGTAATCAGATACAGGTGTTAAATGCAAAGTGCATGGTGATTCCATATAATTTTCCTCAGATTTGTGTGATTCCATATTTTTTTCCTCTCTTTGATCTGTAAAAACAGTTGTAATTGACTATAGTTATCTTTCTTTGTTTTGTTTTTTAAGTGTTTTATACAGCCAGAAGTTTGGATTGTTGAGTGAAAATTGTTTTGTGGCATATATGTGCTTGTTTTTTTTTCTACACAATTAAACATTTGAATGAACATCTTCTGAGAGGGGTGATTCCATACTTTTTGCCAGGGTTTGTATATGTTCCTCTGTATACATTTAAAAAATAACATGTCCAAAACCACCCGCGTGTCCTCCAGATAAGCGAGACATTTCTGCAGCATTTTATCTGTTCGAGAAACAAATCTGAAAACTATGTTTTTCCCCTCAAAACTATTTTTGTACTTTAAAAAGTACTTAAGCATCCACCATGATCACTAAAAGTAGGTTTCAGCATTAAAAACTAGCAAAGAAAGTGAATCACTTTCAACAATCTTCGAATAATGGTGTTAAATAAGCACAAAGCAGGTCATCCCAGGACATTTTGCACATGCTAATGGAGGCCTGTTAGCAGCTGCAACAGCAGCACTCCATTTCCCCCTTATCTACCCTAATACGAACCCTTAGATAAGCGACAGCTAGCAAACGTTGCTAGCGCTAAAATAATGTTTCCCTGGTGCCCGGGATTGTAAATCAGTTTAATACTCTCGCCGACCATTTACGCGTCTAAATTTAAACCTCATCCTCCAAACATTAGCTTGCACAAAAGACTAGCGGCTAAATGAGGCATGATTCATGAAACGGATACCTTTAATCATCGCTCCTAGCCCCCAAAAGGTCGTTTAGCATATTATATCTAAGTGAGCAGCTTATTCTTGCTTCATTACTGTTAATTAAGACCTGTCATATTACCCTGCACAATGTGTCGGCTAAGAGCTTTGGCATCAGCCGTAAAAAAAGCATCAATTTACAGGCACTGAGAAATGGAAAGGCCAGGAGAATGTGGAGAAAGTGCCATAAATATCATAAAGCACAACAGGACAGATTAATCCCAGTGTCTGGTATAAAGCAGAGGTTATTAACATATTTGGGATTTTTAAAACTAAGCTTTCCGTGACATTGAAGAGAAGGGGTGAGAAGAATATTATTTAAGGTAATTCAGATTTTTCTCTTTATTCCTCACATAAAAACACACTATACACGATTTAATTCCGAAAATTGACAGCGTGTAGCTCCCGATAAATACTAGTGCGAACTGGTTTTCATTTCAGGCCACGTTTAAAATCCCAGACAAAACAACGTGTTTGGTTTCTAGTTTTGTTTTGTTTATTTTTGTTGTTTGTGCCTGTCATTGCTTGTTTACTCGTCTAGACAGGAGGAACTGATTAACGCCATGCGAAACATGATGCCTTGCAGCAGCTCTCTCACTGCTCGATGCCTTCGAGACAGAAGTCGCATAAAGGATTTGGCATGCGAGGACAGCACAGACGTGAAGAAAAGACACTCGGGAGCTGCTGAAATGTGACAGAGGGAGACTGGAAGCGCCTCGGCGGCTTTCGCATTAGCATCTGTTTCGGTTCGACTGGGGTAAACTAGCCAATAGTGTCAGCGGGAAGCATCAGGCCGAGAGCCATGAGATGGAGCGCAGAGTGGACAGAGAGAAAAAAGGGACAGGATGGAAGACACAGTGTTTAAGTTGCTCCTGAATTGATTTCTGTTCATTGACTTTTTTTAGGGATTAAACTTGAACAAATTGAAATTAATGGGAAGAGCCACTTTTTGATAAATGGGGAGGGTAGAAAATATGATATGAAGAATATGGAAAACTCCTTACACCCATTCACCTGAGCTCCAGTTCAAACCAGGGATTCTGGAGCTTTGAGGCATTTTAAGCATTGATATTATATTAATTAATTAATTATATATAAAAAATTATATTATTAATAATATTAATAATTGAATTCATGAAGAGTGTGGCTTTACATATCTATAGAAACCTTATCTGGTTGCTTTGTGCTCTTTTGACAAGATCCTGTTTATCCTGGTCTTTAGAATCAGAACAGCAGTTGTTTCCACACGTCCCTGTAAGCTGTTACATAGGAAAAGTAAACAGAATAAAAAAAATCATGCATTCATACATCTTCAGGACGTTTTTTCCCCTGTTCATGGTCGTGGGGAATCCAGAGCCTAT
Source organism: Silurus aristotelis (assembly GCF_946808225.1). Taxonomy (NCBI): domain Eukaryota; kingdom Metazoa; phylum Chordata; class Actinopteri; order Siluriformes; family Siluridae; genus Silurus; species Silurus aristotelis. The sequence goes on along the minus strand of NC_139587.1, from coordinate 24,952,503 downwards.
TCCAGGAACACTGTGGAGTGAGGTAGGAATACACCATGGATAGGATGCCAGTCCATTTCGTACACACCTAGAGCCAATATAGAGCAGCTGATATACCTTGTGCAATGGCTTTTTTGGGATGGGAGAGGAAAACTAATTTCCTGTGGATATGGGGGGAAAAACTGTGGCGCAAACGTAGGCATGGACAGAAACATAGGATGAACTTGTTTAAAGATGTTATGGAAAATGATAACAATGGTCAGGGAACCAACCCCAGCCATTAGGGTTGCACAAGTCTTAGTGCCGGTCCTAAGCCCGGTAAACATGCGAATGGTCCGCTGTGGCGACCCCTAATGGGAGAAACCGAAAGAAAGTTTTTATTTTCGTTTGTATTTTTCATGTTTTATCTTTGCTTATTATAGGCTATAAACCCCAACTCCAGGACACGGACTGATAATTGATTGATTGATTGATTGATTGATTGATTGATTGATTGATTGATTGATTGATTGATTGATTGATTGATCGGTCGATTGACTTACTTATTGCTTGTCAGTTTTTTTGCTTTTTTCGTTAATTAAAAAGTTTATCAGTGTAAATTGAAACATTTCAAGCAGACTTGAAATGTAGACGCCTGCCTTTGCTCATCTTTAGTTTTTAGGCTCAGTTGGCTGTATAAAATGATCTGGCAGCTAAATGACTGCTGAGGGAACGATTAGTCACGAATGAAGTATAAAGTTGATAGGTGTCTACTTAAGGCAAATCCGAGTAAACTACACACCACTGGATGCAACCCAGGCTTTTGCAAACAGCGAAATAATACTGAAACGCTTGCTTTTAGGACGTCGTCAAAGACCGGTGCCTCGTAGTCAAAATCGCTGGGGCTGAACGGCCCCCTGCTGAGGTCAAAGTGAAATTCAGCTCTACAGGAGTGAATTTAACTCTCTCTGGGTGTTCATTTAAACTCCAGCCAGATCCGAAATGACTCGGACGCTGGACGTTTTCTCCGGTAGGAGGATCTGTTTGGTATTCATTGGTTTGTGTCTCTGCAGGAGTACGTGAAGCATGAGGCGAGAGCACAAATGTACAATGCTGGTTGGATGAATTTTTTTACAAGCACATCTGACAGGAAGGTGTGTCTGTGTTACAGTCTGCTACCTAAGTGAGTGAGTGTGTGTGTGTGTGTGTGTGTGTGTGTGTGTGTGTGTGTGTGTGTGTGTGTGTGTGTGTGTGTGTGGCTGTGTCTGTGCACTCTTATTTAAGAGGCTTTGGTTTTTAAAAAAATCCTGTGTGTGCATGGTTGTGACCATAAGCACAGCAGTCACAAATATGTTGTAGTATTAAGAAATTGTTCTCTTCACATCTGCATAATGTTTCATACATCATACTTTACATTAAAGGAACTATGTACAGAGTTATAAAAAAGTTTAAAAGTTTTGCATTCGTAGGTGGCGCTGAATTTTATTATTGCATTTGGTTGCATATGCATTTACCTAATTAGCAGCTTTTACAGTTACTAATACAGTTATACTTATAATATCTATTAAAGTATCTCACAAAAGTGAATACACCCCTCACATTTCGGCAACAATTTAAATATAATCTTCTCAAGGGACAATACTAAAGAAATGAAACTTATATCTTCTTCTTCTTCTTTTTCTTTCGGCTGCTCCCATTAGGGGTCGCCACAGCGGATCATCCGTCTCCATACCACCCTGTCCTCTATATCTGCCTCTTTTACACCAACTACCTGCATGTCTTCCCTCACCACATCCATGAACCTCCTCCTTGGCCTTCCTCTTTTCCTCCTACCTGGTGGCTCCATCTTCAGCATTTTTCTACCAATATAATTCATGTCCCTTCTCTGCACATGTCCAAACCATCTCAATCTCGCCTCCCTCACCTTGTCACCACAACATCCTACATGTGCTGTCCCTCTAATAAACTCATTTCTAATCTTGTCCATCCTCGTCACTCCCAACGAAAACCTCAACATCTTCAGCTCTGCTACCTCCAGCTCCACCTCCTGTCTTTTACTCAATGCCACTGTCTCTAATCCATACAACATCGCAGGTCTCACCACAGTCCTATAAACTTTCCCTTTCATTCTTGCAGATACTCTTCTATCACAAATCACTCCTGTCACTCTTCTCCACCCACTCCACCCTGCCTGCACTCTTTTCTTTACTTCCCTAACACACTCTCCATTACTTTGCACTGTTGACCCCAGGTACCTGAACTCCTCCACCTTCTTCACCTCTTCACCCTGCAACCGCATCACTCCACTGCCCTCCCTCTCATTCACACACATGTACTCTGTCTTACTCCTACTGACTTTCATTCCCCTTCTCTCAAGCGCATATCTCCACCTCTCCAGGCTCTTCTCAACCTGCTCTCTACTCTCACCACAAATCACAATATCATCTGCAAACATCATAGTCCAGGGAGACTCCTGTCTGACCTCGTCCGTCAACCTGTCCATCACCACTGCAAACAGGAAAGGGCTCAGGGCCGATCCTTGATGTAGTCCAACCTTCACCCTGAACCAGTCTGTCGTACCTACTGCACACTTTACTGCCGTCACACTGTCCTCATACATGTCCTGCACCACCCTCAAATACTTCTCTGACACACCTGACTTCCTCATACAATACCACAACTCCTCTCTCGGCACCCTGTCGTACGCTTTCTCTAAATCCACAAATACACAATGCAGCTCCTTCTGTCCTTCTCTATACTTCTCCATCAACATCCTCAAAGCAAATAAGGCATCTGTGGTGCTCTTCCTCGGCATGAAACCATACTGTTGCTCACAGATGGTCACCTCTTCTCTCAGCCTGGCTTCCACTACTCTTTCCCATAACTTCATGGTGTGACTGATCAACTTAATTCCCCTGTAGTTACTGCAGGTTTGCACATCTCCCTTATGCTTAAAGATCGGTACCAGCACACTCCTTCTCCATTCCTCAGGCATCCTCTCCCCTTCCAGAATCCTGTTAAACAATCTGGTTAAAAACTCCACTGCCATCTCTCCTAAACATCTCCACGCTTCTACCGGTATGTCATCTGGTCCAACCGACTTTCCATTCTTCATCCTCTTAATCGCTGCTCTCACTTCCTCCTTACTAATCCTATCTACATCCTGCTTCACCAACTCCACATCCTCCAACCTTCTCTCTCTCTGATTTTCCTCATTCATCAGCTGCTCAAAATACTCCCTCCATCTTCTCAACACACTCTCCTCACTAGTCAACACATTTCCCTCTCCATCCTTTATTGCTCTAACTTGCAGTACATCCTTCCCAGCTCGGTCCCTCTGCTTGGCCAATCGGTATAAATCCTTTTCTCCTTCCTTAGTGTCCAACCTCTTATACAGTTCCTCATATGCCTTTTCCTTGGCTTTCGCCACATCCCTTTTAACCTGCTGCCGCATCTCCTTGTACTCCTGCCTACTTTTCTCATCACTCTGTCGATCCCACTTCTGTTTTGCCAATCTCTTTCCCCTAATGCTCTCCTGCACTTCCTCATTCCACCACCACGTCTCCTTGTCTTGCTTTCTATTTCCAGATGTCACACCAAGTACTTTTCTAGCTGCCTCCCTCATCACTCCTGCGGTAGTTGCCCAATCATCCGGCACCTCTTCACCACCACCAAGCCCCTGTCTGACCTCTTCCCTGAACCTCACACTACACTCTTCCTCCTTCAGTTTCCACCATCTTATTCTTCTTTCAAACCTTACTTTCCTCCTCTTCTTCTTCGCCTCCAAAACCATCCTACAGACCACCATTCGATGCTGTCTAGCTACACTGTCCCCCGCCAACACCTTACAGTCTCCAATCTCCTTCAGGTTGCATCTCCTACACAGAAGATAATCCACCTGTGTGCACCTTCCTCCACTCTTATATGTCACCCTATGATCCTCCTTCTTCTTAAAATACGTGTTCACCACTGCCATTTCCATCCTTTTAGCAAAATCTACCACCATCTGCCCTTCCACATTCCTCTCCTTAAAACCATACCTACCCATCACCTCCTCATCACCTCTGTTCCCTTCACCTACATGCCCATTAAAGTCTGCCCCAATCACCAATCGTTCTTTCCTAGGTACACCATCTACCACTTCATCTAATTCACTCCAGAATCTTTCCTTCTCCTCCATCTCACAGCCAACTTGTGGAGCATAGGCACTGATGACATTTATCATCATCCCTTCAACTTCCACCTTCACGATCATCACCCTATCAGAAACTCTCTTCACCTCCACTACACTCTTACTGTACTCTTCCTTCAGAATCACCCCTACACCATTTCTCTTCCCATCCACACCATGATAAAACAGTTTAAACCCACCTCCAATGTTCCTGGCCTTACTCCCTTTCCACTTGGTCTCCTGAACACACAACAAATCTACCTTTCTCCTCTCCATCATATCAGCTATCTCTCTCCCTTTACCCGTCATAGTACCAACATTTAAAGTACCAACCCGAACCTCTACTCTCCTACACTGCTCCTTTTCCTGCCGTCTCTGTAGACGCCTTCCTCCTCTCCTTCTCCTCCTTCGGCCAACAGTAGCCCAATTTCCACCGGTACCCTGTCGGCTAACGATACCTGTGGCGGTCGTTGTTAACCCGGGCCTCGACCGATCCGGTATGAAATTCTCATTTGTGATCCGCATATTTGATTTGGCACATGTTTTACGCTGGATGCCCTTCCTAACGCAACCCTCCCCATTTACCCGGGCTTGGGACCGGCACTAAGAGTACACTGGCTTGTGCCCCCCTAATGGCTGGGTTAAAGAAATGAAACTTATATATATGTATTATATATATAACTTATGATATATTTTAGAATAGTCAATAACTGGCAACAAAATTGAGTACACCTTAAGTGAACATGTCAAAACTGTGTCCAAAGTGTCTATTTTATGTGAGCACCATTGTTATGTAGCACTGCCTTAATCCTCCTGGGCATGGAATTCAACAGAGCTGCACAGGTTGTTGCTGGGATCCTCATTCACTCCTCCATAATGACATCACGGAGCTGCTGGATGTTAAACACATGGCGCTTCTCCATCTTCCACTTGAGGATCTCTCACAGGTGCTCAATAGGTCTCAGGTCTTGAGACATATTTTACCACTCCATCACCTTCAGCCTGGCATTAGCTTTAGCAAGGTTCTCCAGTCTGGGCTTCACCTGTAACAAGGCCAGTTGTGACATCTTGTCTAATCCCAGTCAAGTCTTCTTCTTCTTCTTTCGGCTGCTCCCATTAGGGGTCGCCACAGCGGATCATCCGTCTCCATACCACCCTGTCCTCTACATCTGCCTCTTTCACACCAACTACCTGCATGTCTTCCCTCACCACATCCATGAACCTCCTCCTTGGCCTTCCTCTTTTCCTCCTACCTGGTGGCTCCATCTTCAGCATTTTTCTACCAATATAATTCATGTCCCTTCTCTGCACATGTCCAAACCATCTGTATTTTTGCTTAAATATCTATTTTTAAAGCAGTTGTAATATTGGTGGTGTGTTTGGGATTGTTTACATGTAGGAAAACTGCCGACTCACCCAGTATCTGAAAGGAGGGCATCATGTTCTGCTTCAGAATGTGACAGTATATGTCCCCAGTACCAGCAGCACTCATACAGCCCCACCACCACCATGCTTGACTGTAGCCAAGACACAGTTTTGTTGGTGCTCCTCACCAGGGAGTCGCCACACATGCTGCCCACTATCTGAGCCAAACAAGTTTTCAGTACATCCAGAAAGTATTCACAGCGCTTTACCTTTTACACATTTGGTATGCTACAGCATTATTCCAATGAATTATGAGGTTTCACAGTTAACAGTGCATGTCAGAGCACAAACCAAGCCATGAAGTCTAAGAAATGTTCCGTAGACCTCTGAGACAAAATTGTATCGATGACAGTGGCCTTCATCATCCTTAAATAGAAGAAGTTTAGAACCACCAGGACTCTTTGGCCGGCCAAACTGAGCGAGCGTGGAGATGGGCCTTAGTCAGGGAGGTGACCTAGAGATGAGTGGAGTGGATGACTTGAGAGAGGAGAACCTCTCAGAAAAACAAGCATCTCTGCAGCACTCCGCCAATCAGGCCTATATGGTAGAGTGGCCAGACGAGCCACTGAAGTTTGCCAGAAGGGACCTGAAGAACTCTCAGACAATGACAAACAAAGATTGAATTTTTTGGCCTAAATGGCAAGCGTCATGTCTGGAGGAAACCAGGGAACGCTCATCACCTGCCCAATACCATCCCTACAGTGAAGAATAGTGGTGGCAGCATTATGCAGAAAAATTGATGCAGGAATGTACAGAGACAACCTTGATGAAAACCTGTTCCAGAACGCTCTGGACCTTAAACTGTGCGACAACGGATAACGACCCTAATCACACAGCCAAGATAACAAAGCAATTGCTACCGGACTGTGAATGACCTTGAGTGGCCCAGACAGAGCCCACAGGCACAGACACTCCCAATCCAACCTGATGGTTCTTGAGAGGGTTTTGCAAAGAAGAATGGGAGAAACTGCCCAAAATATAAGTGTGTAGAGCTTGTAGCATCATACACAAAAACACTTGAGGCTGTAATTGGTGCCGAAGGAGCTTCACCAAAGTATTGAGCAAAGGCTGTAAATACTTATGTACATGTGATTATTTTTTTATATTTTAATACATTTGCAAAGACACGCAAACTTTCTTTCACTTTGTCATTATAGGGTATTGTTTGTAGGATTTTGAGGAAGATAATGAATTTAATCCATTTTGGAAAAAGGCTGTAAGTGAAGCATATATATATATATATATATATATATATATATATATATATATATATATATATATATATATATATATATATATATATATATATATATATATATATATATAAATCCCTTTTTTTTCTAAAAAAAACAAACAAAATAAAAGCCCCTGAGTGTGCTCGTCTGAAATGATCTGCTTTGACAAATTTAACAGCTCTTTTTTTCTCCCTCTCTCAATGCACTTGTCACTCAGCATTAGCTCGTCTCATTAATGACAATGGCAAAGTTTATCTTAGCCACACATTTAAAATCATCCTCTGCTTACAATGGAGCTCAAAAATCTGCCACAAAATGGAAGGCGGATCAACTTACATAGGCGCTCTTTTTTGAAGTAGTGTTACTCTTTATGCCCCGCGACCACGAACAATCTTTTCAGAACAATAAAGTACATTCTCCGGTGATCAATACGCGTTATCTGTGCTCTGCTACATCTCTATGAACCAGGGCTGAATGACTACCTGTGAGAAAGAAGGCTGAGGCGATGCGATCTATACTGTACCACATCCTTCTCCAGAGCCCCTGATGTTTCTGTAATGACAGCAGCTTTAATTAAACTCTGGTAAACAGTGTCGTGCAAACATAATGGAGTCAACCTCGAGGGTGGATTATTTTTTCTTTTCTGCACATCAAAAATAAGTGTGAATTATTTCTGCTGTTTGATGATGGAAAGACAAAGAAAACACCTACATTACAAAGACTATGGAAATTTTAAGTAGATGGAATGACGTGTCCAGTGTTATAAACTTTCTCCAATTAATTTGTCCCTCATTGTGAAATAGTGTTCAAAAAGAAATGCTCTAAACCCAATAGTAAAAAAAAAAAAAGCTACCTGCTACACATTGTGTAGTGTTTAAGCCTAGTGTTTATCAAATCTAAATTCATTTGTCAAATACACCTTCGTACAGAATAAAACATGTAGTAAAATTCTTAAAAAAAAAAAATTTGTCTCTATGGCTGTTATAGTCTGTGAACCTTTCATAAATAATACATTATTCTATTATATCACAATGATGTGTCTAATATTCATAATATTAATTATGTGCATAAATATATAAATTAATAAATCTCAGCCAATCACATTTCTTTTTACAGACAACAAAATTTAACAAATTTATCTGACATTTTTTTAAATATTATATATTATATTCTTAAATTAAACTGTCTCGTTTTTTTCCAAGTCATATGTAAAAAAGAAAAAATAAATTAATACAATTTATTAATATAAATCGGAGAATCACAAGATTTTTTTACAGGCAACCAAGCTCTCAGCTAATCATTCTGACAATTTTGCCCACCATTTTGTCTTCACATTCCAATGAGATGATGCTATCACACACACCGTGTCCCCGAAAACCCAGACTCAGCTCCAAATTTCTTGCTCAACAAAAACAGACGAGGCCTTGTGCAGGACACGAGCTGTGGGAAAGTTGTTTTTAAGAGGAATGCCGGCGGAGACAAAGCAGGAATCGCTTCTGGCTATGCTGCTCTGTGGGTCCGGATCAAAACACCAACCTCTGGGCTCCCCTCTTCTGAATACGTAGCAGAGATTAGCAGTTAGTCCGGGCTTTAGACTAAATAATATCAAAACCTTCCATCAGACATTAGTGTATACATGTATATACGTGTATATAAGTGTATAATATTATGTAGGCATCTATATAGAGGTTAAACTGTTCTTTAAACTAAAATGTATAAAACTAGGTCTCCTAGTTTGAGTGAAATTAATATAATATATATATATATATATATATATATATATATATATATATAATGCTACGACATTCATAGACAATTATGTGCCTACAAATCTTTGGTAACAGCTCGATGAAGAACCACATATGGCTGGAAAAAGTCAGGCGTCCGTTTACTTTTATCCATAAAAGTATATTATCCATACATACATATGAATTACCCAATTGGCCTATTCTTATTTTTAGTATTTTTCTTCTTCCTACTTTCGGTGTAACATTTCTGTGCATGGTCTTCCCAAGTTCACGTGTTTTTCCTCCGAGTTATCTGGTTTCCTCCTACCTTCCAAAAACATAAGTGTGGATGAATTGGCTTAGCAAAATTTGCCATCAATGTCACATTATACTATGCAATGGACTACATCCAAAGTGTCTGTTCACATGAGGCAGTACCAAGGAAGTAAGTGTTTACTGGAAATGAGTGAGTCATGGACTGAAAGATTCTTTGCAAAAATAAAATGGTCTGGGACGGAAAGCCATAGGGGCCATTGCTTATTTAGTTCTACTCTGGTAACTCGGGGCACAGAAAAAGATCTGCTGACCCATTTCAGGGCAAAATCACACACAAACGCTTCAGGCAATTTGGAAATCAGCGAACAACACAAGTCTTTGGACTAGGGGAAGAAACCAGAAAACCCAGAGGAAACCCTCAAAGTACTGCAAAAACATGAACACAGGATGGCGAGGAAAACATGCTAATATTTGATTTGTTAACAAATAAAAAGGGATAAAAATCCATATCAAGGAGGTCCATGGAATTATTTTGACAGATAATGGAACCGAAAATAACTCACCTGTCGTGTCACTTTTAAAATTTTTCTTGGCCCCGTTATGTATTAAGACTCATAAATTAAATCCCTTTCATCTTTTCCTCTTCCTTCCTTCCTGTCTCCTCTCATTTTTCTCCCCAACCTTCCCACTCTTCCCACCCACCCCCAACTCAAACTTCTACCTGCTTTCACAGCAGCGCCGTTATCCTGGCAGGCTGACGCCAACACGTTTCAGGTTAGCTCGGAACCGATCGGAGCAAGGGTGGCATGACAGCACCTGACACAACAGCTCAGCGAAGAGCAGTATTTCAGGTGACAAGAACCTGAACTGGCGACCCAAACTCCTGCAGCTCGGCTTCAAGCAGGAGCCCGTGACAGCGTAAATTGCAGGCAATTTGCTCAGGATTAGAATTTGCAAAAAAATATTACACGAGACTATTAAATTAGACTTTAATCTGACACTGTAAATATACAGCAAGCGGGAACGTGCATCTGTGTTTTAGACATCATATATATATATATATATATATATATATATATATATATATATATATATATATATATATATATATATATATATATATATATATTTATTTATTTATTTATTTATTTTTTATTATTTTGTTTGTTTTCTCAATATATTTTCCTGACAACTGGAATGCAGCCTATTTTTACACCATTAAAAAAAATTCCACACCAGTCATGAGGTTAAGGAGCTGATGGTGTCAGAGATGACCTTCTCACCTGCCTCTCTGAGCTGAACATTAAATGCAGCTTATTTACGCGCGACAGTTCCGCATCCTCGGCTTCATCCTAACCTGCTTAAATTGAAGCATCACTTTGTAGTGTGAAGGACAGGAAAGATAGCATAATCCCCTTCGAGCAAACAGCTTCTGATGGAAGCTGAGGTTAATACTGCTAATACTGTCCTCGGGCAAACGCTTGCACCAGGCCCGTTGACTGCACGTCAACCTGGAGCTGAACTCTTTCGAGTCTGCCACAAATATGTGCATCGGGGCCGGGCGGGAGCATCGCGCCGATGGTATCTGCGCAGGTCATGCAAACGGCATCCGCAGTTTCCAGGTGACTGCACGGACAGGATGAGGTAACACGATGGAAAATGCAGGAAGGGAATGGACGGCATGGATTTAAAGGTGTTAACTCTTTAACATTGAACATCATTTTTTACGGATTTTGTACCGTTTTTCTTGCTTTGGACTTCCACTGACACCAATGTTAACCACAAATATTGTAAAGTATTTGGATGCAGAGCACAAACAATCCAAAATACAGCAGTGAAATAAAGAAGAAATAAAACTCTTTAAAAAACTCTAAAAAAGAAAAAATTCTTAAAAAGCATGGTGATTTGATGCATGCAATTTGCCAATGCATTTAATACGGGTCATACTTTTATATATTTATGGTCATGTTTACAATATGTGGGAGTTGGAAACTTTGTTGTGGTTAAGGATCTGGGTTACTGATCAGAGGGTTGGGGGTGAACCCCCCCTGTATTGCCAAGCTCCCACTATTGGGGCCCTTGAGCAAGGCCCTTAACCCTTTGTACTTCAGAGACGCTGTTACATGGCTGTGCTCTGACCCCAGCTTCCTAACGTCCCTGGAATACACAATGAAAGAATTTCACTGTACTGTAACACACCTTTTATCCATTTATAGTTACATTTACACTTGTGGGACAAGCACCTGTTATTGCTTTAACATGATAGCAGCTATAAGATACAAGAGACGGTCAGAAAATGCTAGATTTTATATATGATCTGTGCAATTTGGATGTCCCATAGTAGTCATTGAGTTCCTTTTCAATATTGTACCTGGATGTGTTCACGTATATATGTACGTGTTTACTGTCCTACCGTATACCTAAGGCAATTAAAATGTTCCTGAGGTGGATTGCACAGAGAAAAAATACTATTTATATGACTTGATGTTTTGGTACTTGGTGCTTTTTGAAGACAATTGAACAAACAAAGAAAAAAGGTTATCACGTTACTGAGAAACTTAATTGTGCTGATGTTTCCCTACAGACTCAACTTGATCTTTACTTCAACTGATTATTATTAGTCTTAGTTAATTGGAAGCATCTGTTAAACCACTCCTTGGTGATTTGCCTTGAAACCAGGACTACTCTAAGGCACTGCTAATCAGTCACCACCTTTATGTCAGATTTTTATGACACTGTAGTATAAAATATTTCCAAGTACACTATAGTCTAAAAATACACTTTCAAAGAAGAATCTGAGATCAATAATAGTAGTGTAGCAATGCTAATAATAGCCATCTGACTGATGATAGTAACGCTAACATTACATATGCTATATATACAGCATGTTAACTTTTATGCTAACTTTAAAAACGAAATAGGAGCGGGTTGAGTAAATTCAATGAACTGAATTTACCACAAGCTGAACTCCAATCAAGTTGTAGAAACATCTCAAGGAGGATCAGTGGAAACAGGATGCACCTGAGATCAATTCTGAGTGTCGTGGCAAAGGCCGTGAATATTTATGTACGTGATGTGTAAAGATTTTAAACATGCTTCTTTCACGCTGTCATTACGGTATATTGTTTGTAGAATTTTCATGGGAAAATAATGAAGTGAATCTATTTTGGAATAAGGCTGTGACAACAAAATGTGGAAAAAGTGAAGCGCTCTGAATGCTTTCCGGATGCACTGTATTCATGATTGCGTAGCATCCAGTAGCTAACTGTAACTAAACTTAATGGTAACTGTAACTAACTAAAATGATGTCAGCCTTTTCTACTTGTTAGCATTCAACTTAAAAACATGGTCACATCCAAGAACAACAGTATCTCTTTTCCAGAGAGAAATAAGTCAGTCATCCATTGCTATATGCTTTATGTTCTTCCTGATGAGTCAATGCATTTTACATGATATTTTACATGATTTACGGCATTTAGCAGACGTCCTTATCCAGAGCGACTTACAACTGATCAGTTGAGGGTTAAGAGCCCTTGTTTGCAGCTTGGTGGTGCTCGGATTTGAACGTGTGACCCTTCAATCTACGGAGACTCCAATGCATTTAACCACTGAGCTACCACCTCCAAAAAGGCATTTGGAAGCTGTTGTGATAACCATCAATAACTAGAACATGCTAGGTTTTGATGGTGGACAGAATTTTATTTTAGCTTAAAGTAGCTGTTAGGTTTATTGTTCTCAAAGTCATATTGTTGAGTTCCTTGATGTGCAAAAAAAGCTGAATACAAATCACATTTAAAAGCAAATATAAATTATAAGGTCCCCTGGTGGTCTAGTGGTTAAGATGCAGCGCTCCCACCGCTGCGACCCGGGTTCGATCCCCGGTCAGGGAACCATCCCCAGCCACTCTTAGTGCCGGTCCCAAGCCCGGATAAATTGGGGAGGGTTGCGTTAGGAAGGGCATCCAGCGTAAAACATGTGCCAAATCAAACGTGTGGAGGATCCGCTGTGGCGACCCCTAACGGGAGAAGCCGAAAAGAAACTTATAAATTATAAGGTTGTATTTTGAATTAAAGAGACCCCTCATTCAATTCACAAACAAAAAAACAATAATTCTCTTATTTTATAATCATAATATTCAAATTTGAAGTAATCAACAGTCTCCTGATTTTATTCCCCAAAAAAATATATATGCTAAACATGAAGATTTATCATAAATTTATCAAAAATGTATGTTATGTTAGTTAGCTAGTTTTTCTAGACTTAACTTAGACTTAGATCTAACACAATTCTAATTATTATTTTAAATGACTTCTAAATTAGATTCAATCTGATGAAACATGTTGACATAAGCAGCATGTTTTCTGCATGAAAGTTGTTTTGCCTGCTGACTAAGACTTTTACAATTGGCTCTTTTAACAGATTTTGCCACTTTTTTGTATAAGCAGAATCACCATTACCTTGTACAAAAAGAGAGCGTATTTTTTTATCAGGCTCTGTTTTTCCATGTAAAGACGATCCTAATGCTATGGTGCCTTCGGTTGAGTCACCCATGACTGTCTTTCTCCTCTGTTTGAGTGACAGAGTATACAGCTCTACAACAAGCCCTAATTAAAAGTCTTTAAAACAGCCACAGAGAGGATGACTGATGCAGCACTTCCATTTACGCTCCTTCAGGCGAGATCCCACAAGAATTCCGCAATTAGCACCGAGCATGCACGGGTTGCCTTTAGCAGAAATAAAAAAGGGCCTAGGACTGACCTCGCTAACATACTGGAGCTGTCAATCTTGTGTCACCTTGAAATCCCAAACTAATTAAATTTTTCTGCAAATGAATTTCACAAAACAGGTAACTGGGCAATGAAACGGCTCTGCTTTATGATATTGATGATTTTGTTTTATACCATAGCTGTGGCGAATTGTCCAATCTGATTGGTTGTAAAATTAATTTTGTGTATGGTAAATCAAACAGGTCCTGATGACAAATCAAACCATCTGGTTGCCTGAGAAGGCTTTCTAGAGGAACATTTTATTGGAATGAATGGCCTGAAGAGTTTCCAGTTTCTCACTGACAAGTTTGCTTTTGCTTTTTTTGTTCTTTAATAAAAAATAGAAAATAAACAGAAAAAAGAGAATAATGAGAGAAATGTTGAAGGCTTCTATTCCATAACTTTATATGGGTAAAAAGTATCATCTAGGATGCTTTATATTTATCCATCATATCCATTGTATTTATACATTAATGAATGAACAAAGACCTGCTGTTGTGATTGTTCTCACAAATCTTTGTAACTATTTCATGCCAACCCCATCCTTCCAAATGAAAGCTGAAACTCGTGAGCATTTCCTTTATTTCTCTCGCATAACCACGGGCGCTTGCTTCTAAAAACATACGCCAAGACATGTGAGCATCCTCTCGGTGGAATGATGAGGAAATCAAAGGCGATGGGCCTGACTGGAGGCCTTAATGCCTGTGAATGTGGGCCCAAAGCTGTTTTTTTGCGAGCGCTCAGGAACGCTGTGGTTTTGGTGGGAGGGAGATTAGCCGACTCGGCCTCCGGTCCTTTGCCTCTACCCATGCCTGCAGGCGCTTTGAAGTGGCTCCATCATACCTGGCATGGCAGCAGTGAGAACCAGTGCACTGTCAGCTCTAATCAGTGAGCCTGTCTTTACGCAGAGAACCCATGCTCACACTAATTGGCCCGATTGAGGATTATATCCCCTCTGATTTTGGAAATTATTTAGTCAAATAGGCCTCTTTATCTCTCACTCATTAAGATTCCTACACTATTTTTGTCGGTACAGGATGGGATTAGAAAAGCAATCCTTTTCTATTTTCCTTTCCATTTTGATTCCCAACACACAAGTATATTAAAGAAGTGTTTACCCAAATATCAAGTCAAGTACAAGTATACTAAAGAAACCCTTATACAATGTACTCAGTAACAAAACTGAATCAAATTAAGTTTCCGCTATTTCAAAGAATTTAAGACTACTTTAACTCTGTTTGTTTTTGTCTAATTGGAACTCTGTGTAAGAAAACTATAAAGCAAAGCATTATTACAGCAGCAAACAATGCAGGAATGTTCTTCTTGACTCCTAACCCTTTAACATTTCATGTTATCCCCAGGCTACGTCTATGCTAATTTGGATAAGTTTGAAAATGGCGTTTCAGTCTAAAAACGCTCTGCATCCACTTTCATTTTTCAGTCGTTTTCCAAAAGTTGCTCAACCACACTGAAACATCTGAAACCGCTTACATCCTGGGACTGTGCATGGGCAAAACGTAGCACCTGCCATTTATATACTTTCCAGCTCTTGGAAACATCGCGGAAATGTCGAGGAAAGGCACATTATTAAAAACGTGTCGTCCTTTTCAAAATGCCTCCCTTTTTTACAGTCCACATTGTGACATGAAAACGGCTTTTTCAAATGTATTCGCTATGGAGAAAATATATTTTTTAAATGCCATCTCGGTGTGGACAGAACATTAAAACATATGTGTGTGGACATGGCATTAAATGTCTCCTGAAATCCTTATACATTAAACTGAAATGATCCCAAATCAGTAAACCTTTATTACCTAAGACTCCTTAAAAATGATTGAAGAAATTAGAAAGGCTAATGATGTGCTTTTTATACTTGTAGAAAAAACATTGGCAGTCTTTGCATGGTTAATGTACAAAACCCTTTTTTCAGGTGTCTGCAAAGAAGCCTCTTAGATTGATAAGAAATACCTTGATTTATAGATAAAGCATAAATGAGACACAAAAAAACTACTCTAAAAGGAAGTCACTTGAATATAAAGTTTACTGTGACTCCTGAAGTAACAGCACTTAATATGTCACTTGGTGTTATTTGGTGATTTGGCTAACA
>NC_139587.1:24814338-24929338 GCF_946808225.1 Silurus aristotelis | reverse complement strand
CGTGGGCGGCGAGGTTAAGCCCGGCTAAACCGAAAATTCACCACAACACACAGATAGAAAAAAGACATTGTGAGACATTCAAGGGGGAAATATACAGTGTATACCAGAAAATCTGACACTCGCAAACACACACACACCTGTTGTGGAAGTACAAGGATGCTGGAAATAATGCTAATACCCATAACCAGTGCCCATAGCTAGCATACAGACATTATGGTAAAAGCTTTTATATAGAAAGTATAAAGGAGGAATTGCAGCAGAACCATTAACCAGTTTACCAAGATCAACATTTTCCTTTAGATGTTTTTCTAAATTATGAAGAAAATATGTATTTTTCCATATTCCCAAACACCAGTTGCAAAATGTATACCACAAGAGTAGCGCAGGAAAGTTAATATAAAAAAAATACCAATTTCAATGTAATTTCAGAATCAGAATCCACTTTATTGACATGTATCATGGGTTGCAGGGACATTGAATTTGTCATGGTGTGCTGGTGCTACAAAATGATGAAAGACTATATATAAAAAAGAAACAATTAGCCAGTACAAATAATAATGTGAGTAAGGCAGTGCAAATTAAATTTTTTTCAGAATAAGTCCAAGGTGCAGGTTTGAAATATAGTAGTCCTTGTTTTATGATTTATAGATTTCTAATATATTGGCACCCCAGAACATTGTACAGTAGGAATGAATTCAGTAAAGGGCTGATCAGAGGTGTGTGTTATGGCCTTCTTATGTACATGTAAATATAATTTTTAAATTCATAAAACTAAAACCCATATGATATTATTGTACTCTATATGGAGTACAGTACCTAGTACTTTCCATATATCGGTGTGTTTTTATGTATATAAATGTATTTAATGTCAATAAATAAGTTTCTGTTAAATTTGTAAATTGTATTCTTTTGTATTCTATTCTTAACATTTAAAACAGTTCAGATGATGTCCTTCATCAGCTATGGAAGGAATAGTGCTTCTGAGGCATGAGGAATAAATGAGACAGAAGAAGACAGGGGGCGGAAAAAAGTAAGAAAGTGTGTGTGTGTGTGTGTGTGTGTGTGTGTGTCTGGACGTGCTGGCGTCTACCCAGCATGCCGAGCGCTCCACTCTCCCCACTGTTACTCTGTGTGTGCAGGCTGCTGCCCCCAACAACTCCCCTTTATACTGCCCTGCCCAAAGCAAACCATACTCAGGCCGCCATGTGGCTGGCAATTTTACACACACACACACAAACACACACACACTTCTCTGGTATAAAATGTAACATGCCTGGTCTCTCTCATGTAAGGTGTCTTTAACACACACACACGCATGCACGCATGCACGCACGCACACACACGCACGCACACACACACACACACACACACACACACACACACACACACACATAAACACACAAGCTTGGATTTTCTTGCTTTTTTTGCTTTTACACACACACACACACACACACACACACACACACACACACACATACACACACACACATTCGTTCAACACACTCATTCTCTTTCTCTCATATAAGATGTTACACAAGTTGTCTCCGACACACACACACACACACACACACACACACACACACACACACACACACACACACACACACACACACACACACAGTGTGCTGTGATTAAACTTTCAGTTGAATTATGGCAGCACAGGCTGAGATGCAGGCTTTCAGCTGATGAAACATTCATGCTTTGGGAGCCACACTTTTTCTCCCCTGTTTTTCCTTTTCAATATTAGTGTATCTACATATGGTTTCTTCTTCAGAAATCAAATCAAATGTTACAATTTTATTTAGCAGATCCACCAACACATACATACACAAACTTTGACTATTGTTCCAATAATGAAATTAGGATAAACAGAATAAGTAGCTTGTCTCTCATATCTTCTGGTCTGTGTCTTTAATTCTTTTGTCATGTGACTCTCTTAAGTATTGTAACAATAATGTCAAGATTCAGACAAAAAAATAAATTTCCATTGCATTGTGTAGTGTCTATGGGAGTCACGTGACAAAAGAACGAACGATTTGGACCAGATGACATGAGATTAACTACTCAATTCAGTTTCCTGTATGTTACCTACAGGGATTTTGTGATGCTTTGCTCATGCGCGTCCAGTACAAAATGAACGAATCACTCTTTGAGAAGACTCGTTCGAAATGAACGATTCATTCATGAAAGACCCATCACTTATGTGCACCCACACCTCCTCAAAGAAATTATATTTTATATTAAATAACAGTAACAAATTCAGTCTTATGTGTTCATAAGTTACACATATTTTCACGGTTACTACCGAGCTCCAGAATGTCTTCTCATTAAAAGCATCTGCTCAGGACGCCGTCCCGGGTCCTCAGAGCACTCTCGGCGCAGGGCTTCCCCACCGCCTCCTGCCTATAGCACAGTTGTGGGTGCATTTGGAGCCGGAGCCGAGCACAGTGTGTCCGTACTCCGAGCCAAACACGTCCATATGCCTCTCCAGCTGACTCTTCATCTCCATCGCCCCCTGACCCCCAATGTACAGCGACGTCTGCACGCAAAACAGCCGTCCAGAAAAACAACATACGCATGCACATATGTGCTAGCACCCAATCTCTTGTGCTGAAGCTATAGAGGGTATAAGGTTCACATGTGTGAATATTATGGATGTGATAAACCCTGTATGAGGGACACTGTATGAGGGACACTGTATAGGGGACACTGTATGGGGGACACTATTACAGGTATCTTAGCTGAAGAGTTAGAGATCAGTTATGAGGAGAGGTTCATCAGTGTTTCAACTTCTTAAAAGGGATACTAAAGTTGAAAAAATGATTTTTTAGAAATGATTCTCACTATTGGTTTTAAGAAAATTTTACTTTTGGAAGATCTATCCATAAGAAAAAAATCTGTGTTGTTCTTCTTCTACATTCCAGAAAAATTTGCCGTACATTTACTACTGTAAATGACATAAAGGGCGTTAATGAGAAGCTGCAGCAAAGAAATAAAGTAAAAACCCCTCAGTTTGGTTCTGGTGAGAGTGTGCTGTAAGAAAAACATTGGTGGACACCTCAATGTAAGATTCTTCTGTACATTTTGGGCATCCCATTCCACATTCCACCTTATTTGCTGTTATTATAACCTCCACTATTCTGAAAAGGTGTTCCACTAGATTTTGGTGTGTAATTGTGGAGACACAAGGGAGTTAGTGAAGTCAGGTACTGATATAGGTGAGGTGGTCTGGGGTGCAGTCAGTGTTCCAATTCACTGGAGCTCTATAGCAGGAGATCTTCCACTCCAACCCATGTAAAACATATCTTCATAAAGATGGACTTGTGCACAGGGGTACTGTCAGGCTGGAACGGGTTTTGCTCTCCTAGTTCAAGCGAAAGAATAATTTCATGCTAAAGTACCCAAAAAACGTTTTATATAATTGTGTGTCTTCTACTTTGTGGTAACAATTTGAGAAAGAACCACATATGGATGAATGGATATTTGGTGCCGCCCAGTTTAAGATGAGGTTCACTTTCGAGTCACTCAAGGTTTCTTCCTCATGAAGTCTCAGTGAGTTTTTCTTGCCACAGTCGCCAATGGCTCGCTCATTACCGATAATTAATAAATAAACTTAGAGAAACGAACTTATATAAAAGAATGTACACGTTACTATAACTTTATAACCGCTTTATCTGTGTAACGCCGCTTTGAGACAATGTGCATTGTTTAAAGCGTTGCACAAATAAAACTGAATTGAATTGAATATGGTTTGACAAGTCAGAGGTCCCAAAACATCTGTCGAAATATTGCGGATACTTACATCCATTCAAAAGCAAATACTTTTGTACTGTTATTGGAGTCATATTGTGGCAAGAATGGGGTCCTGGTGTTATAATATTTTTTAATGACCTGACAAGCCCCAATAAACCTAAGCTACCATGGTCTCATCTTCATGATCCATGTTCTATTCATCCATTGTCATGTACCCTAACCCTGTCCTTTTGTTCTATGTTACTTAAAGTATTGCCCAATGCCCCACATAAATTTTTTTTCTCGGTTAATATTCGTAGTCAGTCTACATAGTACATTGCAAAAACCAAACTTTCACAAAGCACCCTGACCGATGAGCCACGGCGCATTAATACTGCAGCAGATTAATATTTAACACCGTCCAATGGAATATGGAAAATAATGGAGGCTCGTTAACCCTCGTGAGAGATACATCCTGCATACTTTTCATTACGCAAGTGTTAAAAGGGAGAGGGATTTATACACTCGAACACCATCAACACACTTTTGGTGGATGGCACATCCTTTTTAAGCCTTCTGAACGACATGCTACATTAACACACATTAGCATACACAGAGGTGGCAATACTGCATTAATAATTCGCAGCTCCTCCATTTTTTTTTAATCATGCAAACAGTCCTGCCCACTTGAATCTTATTGGCTCATGAGACAAAAATTTGTGAACTCATACATTAAAGTTGAAATGAAATGAAAGTTAGCATAATTTTCATGTCTCATGTCCTTTCCTCTTAAGGGAATGACGTTTTCTCTTTGGTGAATTTGAGTTTGGATTGCAGGTGCCTCTAAATTCTACAGGCAAACTGTAAATGTCGCCATGTTTGCACACACTATCGCTATACATAAACGCTAAAAGGTGACGATGGGGGTTATATGTCCATCAGCTGAGGTAAAACACGTCACCTAATTAGCAGCCAATTGCTGCCTTTTTTCCAACAGCAAACAAATCCTCTCAGATCAGCACTCGGCATGTATTTAGCACAGTCGCAAACCGTGTTTGTTTAAAGGGAAGAATCAAAGACGCAGAGCTTCTCTTGCTTGACTCTGAAACGGCGTTTTAACTCGTGTTTGCTCGGCAAACAAACGCACGGTGTGAGTTTACTTTGTGACACTTGGCAAACACCGTCATCTGTTGTTTAAAAGCGGCCCACGCGAGGAGCTGCGAGACAAAGCCTGGTGGAGAAAGTAATCGACTGTCTAGACCTCTTTTTACAAAGGCTGGCCCCTGTACAAAAGCAAGTCACAACTTTTTTGTTTGTTTGGCACGCTAGGCCGGGAGGGCAGCAGAGGGGTCCGCATGAGAACGAAAACGGAGAGAGATGCCAAATACACACCATGCTGATGGCCATCACAGTCTTCCACAGCCAAGATAATTACTGAGCTTAGTCCGTATTGTGAATAGAGAACATAGCAGTTCCCAGGAGGGGAAACAGTTTAGAGAAACTGCTAAGGGTTTTTGTGTCAAAACTTTATTCAATTGTTTTCCAAGTGTCATTACTTCTTTTTGGGATTTTTATTTTCTACACAATGTGTACTATATTTTTGTACTCCAGTACATTTTAGAATGTAAAATAAATTCTGGTCTAAATTCACTAGTTGTAGTGAGTGCATAAGCAAAAACCCCATGGTTCTGTTTTTCTCCTACTGAAACTATAGAAAGCTCCATCCTTATAAAGTTCTGATGTGCAGGAGAATGAAACACCAAACTACATCCATTATTCACATACACACTAATTATATAGACGATGTTTGTGGACAACTGACCATAACATTTGTATGTGCATTGCCAACCTGAGTAAAGTTTGAAATCTATCTACATTAGATAGACATTACATTATCCAGATCCAGATGATCTCCTTTAAACATTTAGAATCCTAAATATACTCAAGTTTTCAATAGTAAAAGAAAATAAAAATATCCTGACACTAATATATATATATATATATATATATATATATATATATATATATATATATATATATATATATATATATATATATATATATATTTGTAATACACACACATATATATATATATTGTTCACATCCTCATGTGACACATGGTTTTAGATTACAGGATCACACCACATCCTTTCCCCTTTTAAACAGGCCTGATGAGGAAATAGGAACAAATATACAAATTAAAATGTTTCACAGTTTTGTATTGGTGTTTTGGGAAAAAAAAAAATCTTGCAACTTTTAGAGTCACTTTCAGGGTAATTTTTTTAGGGATAAATTATTAAGATTTGGAGTGTGACAAAAATTTGGAAAGGAAATGTATGTATTAATTCCAATAATAAAGAAGCAAATAAGTTTTATTATATAATAAATGAATAAAAAAAACATATAGGAACAAACACGACAATCCACGATGTTAACATGATTAAAAAGAGTGTAATTGTTCTATTACTACCCAAAAGTAAAGATTCCTTTTCAATTAATTTTTTCAAAAGTGCTCATTTTTATTAACAAACAACATGTTTTAGTTATTTGATGTCCATGAAACTGCAGTTATACTGTACTGGGTATGTTTATGTACACTATATAGGAAATTTTTTGGGATACCTCATTTTTACAGCCATATGTGATTCACACAATTGAATAGAATGTCTTGGGATGCAGTAGCATGAAATGTTCCCTTCACTTGAACTAGAAGATCTATGAGGAAATGCTATACATAAGTTTGGAGTGGAGGATCTACTGCTATAGAGCCCTGACCCCTCAAACCTTTTGAACACCTTTGGGATGAATTCGAACTCTGACTCCTCATTTCACCTACAACCGTACCTGAGTGTATTAACACCTTTTTGGGTGTTATGAATGAGCGCAAATTTTTCACAAGGACACTCCAAAATCTAGTGGAACATCTTCCCAGAAGAGTGGAGGAACAGCAAATGGCGACAAAATGTGGAATTGGATGTTAAAAAAAAAAAAATCTTATAGTCAAACTTTTTTTTGGACAAACTTTTATCCAAATAGTTTACGTGACAAATATATTTAGAAGTTTTTCTAGCAGCTAAATGCCTCTTTTTTTCGTTTTCTTTTAAAGACCTGTATTTTAATACAATTCATTTTTATGTCTATAGCGCTTTTAACAATGGACATTGTCTCAAAGCAGCTTTAAAGAGATTAAGAGCTTATAAAAAAATTTATATGATTGTTCCTTATAATTGTAAGTTTATCCCTAATGAGTGAGCCAGTGGTGACTGTGGCAAAGAAAAATGAACTTATATGGCTTGAGGAAGAAACCTTGAGAGGAACCAGACTCAAAAGGGAAACTAATCCTCATCCTCATGTCCAGTAGTGTTTACGAGTGTCTTTCTCATGGCAGAAAAAATACAGAATGTAACAAAGCACAGTCAGTTTAGACCAATTGCTCTGGAGGTAAAAAACAAAATAAAAATAAAAAAAGAATAAAAAATAAATAAAACACTTCTGCACTGCTGTTTTCGGAACTTTACAATGTTAAATTACACCCACCAGTGCATTTTTCCAGCTTGTCAAGTGATGCTTTTCCTACGATTTTCCACCTTAGATTGTGTATTCCATGCATAATCGGTTGATGTCGAAACACTTTTTCACTGTTCATCATACTCAGTTTGTGCTCAGCGTGTTGTGACATAATTTTCCACAGTAACGATGATGCACTTTAATTCATGCGACCTTCCCCTAGCAAATGTGTGTGTGTGGGCAAGTTTATTACAGATCCCAGTCCAAAACATTAGCAGAAGCAGAAAAGAGGAAAAGATGGAGAGGATGATGATTTGGCTTGTTTACCGGCGTGCTGCTTGGCCACGACTTGCCTCTGCTGCTGCTCGAGGCCTCTGGAGGTTTCCCCGTAGCCCCGTAGTGCAGCGGAAAATCCAAAACACTCCTAACAGGAGAAGTGCAGAGGTGAGCGTTCAGCACGCTTTCTGACCTAGAACAGCTAACACAGTAAACTCTTACACTCGGCTGGACGTGGCAAGCCAGGCGGAAGAGATAAACGCTGGAGGAGATTAGCGAGGGAGGCACAGGGTGGCTGATGATGATGATGATGATGATGATGATGATGATGGCAATGTTGATAAAACAGTCACTGGAGTTATAATTATGGTTATTTAGGCAGTTATTACTCATCGTTGAGGTTTTATTAAATGATTTCATTAAACTCTATATATATACAAATGTTTGTGGACACCTGACCATAAGATTGTTATGTAATTTTTAAACATCCATTTCCACATTTAACCCCATTTACTGTTATAATAACCTCTACTCCTACTTCTACTAGATTTTGGACATTTTTCCCAGAAGCCCTTATGCAGAGCAGTTGAGGGTTAAGTTGAGGGCCTTACTCAAGGTTTCATAGAACAGGAAAAGAATGTCTGGATTTTATGATTTGCTGTCTGTCTGAACCAAAGAAATAAAAGCGAACCATCTGTACCATATTGTATTCAATAGCATCATATTTTTTCACATTGTGTTTAAACAAACAAAACAAAATTGGGAGGGCATCATGTTCTGCTTCAGAATGTCACAGTACATGTTGGAATCCATGTTTCCCTCAATGAACTGCAGCTCCACAGTACCAGCAGCACTCATGCAGCCTCAGACCATAATACTACCACCACCATGCTTTACTGTAGGCAAGACACCATTTTCTTGTTACTCCTCACCAGGGCGTCGCCACACATGCTGGACACCATCTGAGCCAAACAAGTTTATATTAGTCTCATCAGACCACAGGACATGGTTCTAGTAATTCATGCTCTTGGACAGGTTGTATTCAGCAAACTGTTTGACTTTCTTGTGAGTCAGTTTCAGAAGAGGCTGTTCCGAGTGGATTCTGTCTTTGAAAACTTCTGTATGATCCTGGCCACTGTACTATAAATCAGTTTAAGGGTGTTACTGATCTTCTTATAGCCTCGGCCATCTTTGTGGAGAGCAACAAATCTAATTCTTAAAAAATGCAGAAAGTCTTTACCATGAGGTGCAATGTTGAACATCCAGTGGTCAGTATGAGAGAATTGTACTCAAAGCACCAAAGTTTAATACAAGATACACAAATTCGTATGGTCCTGTCAAGCAGACAAAAACATGAACATGATGAATAGGCTTGTGTGCACGGTCACATGACGAACAGCTGTTATTATTTAGGGTGTACTCATTTGTGTTGCCAGCTATTTTGACAATAATAACTGTATGTTGAGTTTTTTCTGAGGACAGTACTGAGTATTTACCAAATGTACTGAGAAGATTTACCAAAATGGTTGGCAAAATGTGAGGGGTGTAGTCACTATTGTGAGTTTTGTTACTATTATATATATAAATATATAAATAAATAAATATATTATGAACTAAAATCACATGACCACCATCCCAAAATTAGATAAATTGGTGTTAAGCAGTTGTATAGGCTAACAGGAAAAGATCTAACTCAGGATAAAATATCTATATTGCTTTGTCCACATTAAAAACTCTGCTTAATGCACAGATCATAAAATATTAGCATGAGTGTCGAGGTTTGTAATAATATTAGGAAGAACAATATTGTTAATTCTCATGCGACGAGAATCGTGTATGTGTGTCTGCCACTCATGCTCTGTGTGTGTGTGTGTGTGTGTGTGTGTGTGTGTGAGTGTGAGTGTGTGTGTGTGTGTGTGTGTGTGTGTGTGTGTAGTACCTAACAAGGGGTGAATAGTGCTGAGCCTGTGATGGCTTCATTACGCCAGCTTCTCTTACCTTCTGGAAAAAATTAAAGCTTTAATGAAGTCCGTTACGAGATGACACCTCCTCGGCACTTCAGCTTTAAATCAGAGATAATGAAGGGCCATTAATGAGGGCTTCAGTCAGAGCACACCTGATCTGCCTCTCCCCTTCTCCTTCCTCCCTCCTCCTCTCTCTCTCTCTCTCTCTCTCTCTCTCTCTCTCTCTCTCTCTCTCTCTCTCTCTTTCGTTAATAAATTTTGCACAGCTGAGTCAGCGCAGCATCTTCACCTGAGAGACAAGCTGCCTGGCAAACATTGAAGCTCTCTCTTACACACACACACACACACACACACACACACACACACACACACACACACACACACACACACACACACACACACACACTCATTACTTCACCTGGAAAATGGACCTCTGTCAGAGACACAAATGAGAAAAGAGAAATAGGAGAAGAGAGAAATATAAAGAGGCAGAAAGTCAGACACAAACACCGGAGAGACAGAAGAAAGACAGACCGAAAGACTGATATGCAGCCAGACAGACAGACAAAAAGACATAGGTACAAGGATAGACAGAGACAGTGATGATACACAGACAGCAAGAAACACAAGTAGGAAGAAATAACAGACAGAAGGAGAAAGACTGACTGACAGACAGACAGGCAGAAAGAAAGAAAGTGAGAAAGACAGAAAAAAGAGACAAGCAGTCAGACAGACAGAGAAGAAGAAAAACAGACATTCAGATATTGCCAGAAAGAAAGACACAAGACCATACAAAGAAAGAAAGAAAGAAAGAAAGAAAGAAAGAAAGAAAGAAAGAAAGAAAGAAAGAAAGAAAGAAAGAAAGAAAGAAAGAAAACAGATAGTGACACACAGACAGACAGAAAGACACAGAAACAATCAGACAGAAATCTAGGAAGACAGACAGAACGACAATCAGACAGATATCTAGAACGATAGAATGAATTACAGTCCCCCACAAAGAGAGAAATCTAGAAATACAGACACTGTTAGTCAGACGGACAGAAATCTAGAAAGACAGACAGAATAATAGTCAGACAGACAGACAGAATGACAGTCAGTAAGAAATTTCAGACACAGACATGTAGCTGAACAGACAGACAGACAGGATTTTTAAAGCACACGTGAATAATGCAGAACGTTACCACGGCTTATGTTATTGTTAGATGAAACTGAGGAGGCTGTGATTCACCACAACAGCTGAAATGCTTTATGTTTTCTGGATGTCTGATTATTCCCCCCCGACCCTCATCATTAAGTGATTTGAATCAGGGCTTCTCTGAAAGGCCACGATCGTGAGTCACGTCCCAGACATCAGCTCCTCGTTGCATGCTGGAGCGGATGATGAATTTTATTGACAGGTGACATTTGTTGAATGTCAGTCGTATCCCTGAACATATGGCCGCTGTCTTGTGCTTCCAGTGTCGTCCTCAGGCCCAAGACACACCTCGACATGGTTGAGCCTCTTCTTCACTCGTAATACAGCTTTTACACTTAACATTATACTGGTTATGCTTGGACCCTTTGCTCTTAACAAAACCCATTATGCATACGAGGGCTGAATGTCCTAATTCAAAGAAGACCTGCTTCCCGAAAGCCATCAATTAAGGAACGTGTGAAGCTTTATTTTCTGCTTTTTGACGCCTTAATTAAATTCACCTTTAGAACCGGACTGGGACGCACCACACCAAACCTGTATTTAAGCAGCTGTCAAAAAGCAGCATTCGAAACTTTGGATAAATAAAAAAAGCGCCCTCCGTGCCCGCTGGGCTAAACACCACTCCGAAGGCGCAAATTAGCCTGGGAGAGATCCGGAGCGTGGTGCTTTTGTTCGACGCTGCGTCCTGAGAAGGGAAAAGCACACATTATACACTGTCGCTTTTGTTCCAAATACATTGTATCGCATTCTTCCAACCGAGCGTATTTCATATAGATAATGACACGAGCTAGGAGGATATCAGCGAGCACTGAAGAGCGAGCTAATTACAAACACGAATGCCATTCGAGGCGCCGGGGTGTAGAGTGCAGGCGGCAAGGCGCCGGAGTAGCTTCTGTATGGGCTCCGCATCACCTGGACAGCAATTGATACCAAATAGAATCATATCATAAAATACCCCAAATTGAAACATCTGTGAGTCGACGTGGGACGGCGGCAGGCGCGAGTGCCGATAGCTAAAGGGTTCATTTCTGTCAGTGTGTCTTTCTGATGAAAGCTGATTAAAACTATGGGTCCAAGGCGATAAAGTGGAATTTGGCACCTATATCAGAAAATGGACAAATGGAGGATAGCACTTGGTGCTCCATGTTCATACACCCAGTTCATACTGCCAATCAATTGACATTTTTGTTTTACAAAATGTCTGAAAATGTCATGAATTCCGTCATGAATTGTGCAACCACATTTTTGCCAGCCCATAATAAGCAAAACCTGTCACATCATTCAATGATCACCTTAGAAGCTGATAACGTTTTCACACATAAAAGACTTCATCTGACTTTATTTTAGATTTTCATGTTTTTAAGCTCAATCAATTTTCAATACGTTTATACTTCACGAAAAAGGCAAATCCTTCAGGGCAAATGGATTCGAGTTGGAAAGGGATTTTTTCACCCTTGTGGTTAAATGGTGGCATCCAAAAACTCTACAACCACTTAAAACCTTTAACCAAATGTTTGTATAACAAACAATGGACCCTGACGCTCATTACACATCAATTTGATTTTATGATCAAGGGTTATGCATTAGAAAAGAGTTGCCTTTTTTTATGGAGCAGCCTTCCAAAGTTTGATTTGAAACAAACAAACCAAAGGATTGGAAAAAGTGTTGGGGCAGAGGATCTAAGGATTGTTTTTTTTTTTATTTCAAAGAAAACTTTTAAGACACAAAAATAAAAAAAATGGAGTCTGTGTGACTTTCAAATTAATCCAGAGGCATTGTGAACACCCTAATCCACTCCTAATCTGGATTAGGTATCCCAGTGTGTTTTTTTCCCCCTCTCTCTTGAGGCCGCGGTCAGCACTCATCCCTTTGCTTTGTCTACGTGCC
This sequence comes from Silurus aristotelis, assembly GCF_946808225.1. Taxonomy (NCBI): domain Eukaryota; kingdom Metazoa; phylum Chordata; class Actinopteri; order Siluriformes; family Siluridae; genus Silurus; species Silurus aristotelis. Next base: position 24,916,774 of record NC_139587.1, on the reverse strand, counting down.
GGCCTCCTTAACGTTTTAGCAGCACCCTGACTGGCTGATCTTTGATCTGATGTCTTCATAGAGGAGACCTGCAGGTTACCTATTTGGGATGCAAATCCTCTGCCAGAGCCTATTGGCACTTTGCAAGAGGGCTAGAGAGAAGAGGGGGAATCCCTAGGAGGTGGATTCCTGAACGAAGCTCTCGCGCCCCTCCAACACCCCTTTTCGTTCTCTCTGATCCTCTCTGCAGTATAGATTAAGGTAGGGGATAACCTTTTCTTAGCGCAGAAGAAAGAGTATAGTGCGGACGAGCCTAGGGTGGGCCGCCAGGGTGGGTGGGGTGTTAAGGGGTGGGGGGATCCTCTAATAATAAAGCAGCCTGCCATAAAAGCATGCTCTGTGTCAGGAGCTGGTGAATGGAGCTCAATGGAGGCCCATTCCTGGGCTTGGCAGGGAGCCTTGCCAAAGCCTACCTAGAGCCAACTAAGCGTGAGTAATCTGCTCGCGTTCAATGGCTGGGGCCAGCTCCATTCAGCCCTCGCCGAACTTTAAGAGTTGATAAATTTATTATCTGTGGCGATTAGGGCCGCTGGCCCCCATCACCTCCTTGAAGCTGAAGGGTCTGAGAGCAAAAAAGAAGAAGAAGAAGAAGAAGAAGAAGAAGAAGAAAGGAAAGAAAGGATCACAAGTGGCAGCATGATGAAGGAATCTCTTTTTTGTCTTCTTATTTTTCAGTGTCTCTTAATTTCTCTTCCCTCACTCCAGGAATAGGCTCCCATAGCAATGAGCCTTCTAATTGCAATACTAATGCGCTCGAAACCTCCGATTCTAAATGAACCAAGGCAGAAAATTGATTTCATGCTGTGACAGTTTATATATCGCTGCCAGAAGACAAGTGGCCCGCTAAATGAGAACTGTACCTTCTAATTTTGCTTGGTAGCAAAAAAAAAAAAAAAAAAAAAAAAAAAGAAGAAAATATTTGCTCGGGGCCCTTTGGCCGCCGTAGAAAAGTCACGCAGCAATACTTCTCAGGATCATACAAAAGCAAAATTCCACTAATCGACCGATGACGAGGCGAGACGAAGGCTTTGTCCGTTTAACAGGTTGTAATGACATGTGAGTTAAACGGGGGCCGGGCCAGCGAAATAAGTGCTACGTGCTCCGATGAGCTTTGTTAGCTGGACGCTCACACCCACTCGAGCAGCTACAAAGGGTGCAGTGGTTTGGGACAAATCTCACACACCCTTCAGCACATGGACAAACAATTTTATTAGCTCCATTCAGCCAACCACTTGCCTGCACCGTGTTTGATTTTCTCTTTTTTTTACTACCAAGAGCTACCAAAAAACAAATCGGGGCGTGCCATGAGACAATGTCCATGTGCGCTTGCTCAGATTGCTGCTGTGATGATTCGAGAGTAAATTGGACCCTCAAAGCCCATGTGTTGATATCCTTGTAAATTAGGGAGGCTGTTTAAAAGGAAACATAAAAGACATACAGTATCATAATACGCTAGTTTAAATAAATATATATTAAGAGCAGAAAACAGCATTTTTTGGAATATTCCATAAGTCATATTTTAAATCAAATCAAATTTCTATTTGTCATATATACATTCATACAGTGTACGATATTTAGTGAAATGCTTGTTACAACTGTCCAACATGTACATTAAAATAGAAATAAAATATAAAAAATTTAATTAATTAAAAATAACTATAAAGTAATATATAAAGTGATTTCAACAGGAAGCTGCATCAAATAAATTTCCAAGAGATCACAGAAAAATCAAGAAAAACATAATATATGTAAATTATCTATAGTGTTACCTACATATTAAATTATATTACAAATATTTTAAATCCTTTTTTTTTTTTTTTACTCTTTTAAAACTCAAATGCAACCTGTTATTGAGGGACCACAATGATGGTGGTGGCTTAGTGGACTTTGAAAATTGTCAATTCAAATCCCAGCCACATCAAGCTCCTGGGCCCTTGAGCAAGGCCCCCTAACCCCATAGCTGCTCAGTTGTATACAACAAATGTAAGTTGCCCTGGATAATGGAGTCTGCCAAATGCCGTTACAAGGACTAAATTTTATTTATAATAAATAGACTTTCGGTGCCACCCAGATGAGGAGTTCCTCTCGGTTCCTTTCAACGTTCCTACCATCTCAGTGAGTTTTCTCCTTGCTATAAATACCACTGGTTTGCTCATTAGGGATAAACAATTAGGCACTAAACTTTTAAATTCCCGCATAGTTTTATAACTTGTTTATCCCTGTTAAGCTGCTTTGAGACAAAATCCACTGTTATTAAACTGAATAAAATTGAATTAAATGGTGGCCCCAGTTATCGAATCGCCTGACTACTGAGCAACAAACAACCATAACCCAATCAAACCTAACAAAACATGGCTAGAACACCAATTTAAATCACATAAATATACGCCATATTCACAAAGAATCTCCTGCAATAAGCACTGCCTCGAATTCAATTGACTGTGAAGTGTGTGTGTGTGTGAGTCATTATGTATAATTTGAGCGAACGCATGGACAAATGTGTGTACAGAGCTTTCAATCATCTTTATGAGCCTCCTTTCATGTGTAAAAGAGAGCGTAGAGGAGACTGACACTTAATCCTTATGTAAAGTGTAGATGCCAGGATTTTGACAAATAAGACGTCTTCATCTGTAAACACTGATTCACATCCAACTACGATGTTTGTGGGACCAAAATAGTGAAATTGGAAGGTCGGATACATGGTTCAATGTTAACTGGAAAAGCGATATTAGCTCATTCATAAGCTGCAAATTGGAATTTTGTGACAAATAAAGCTCAAAAAATAAAAAAAATAAATAAATAAGGTTCCTCTCCTCTCAAAGAAATACCTGATAAGAGCAGACTCTTTAAAAAAAGACTGTTATTTATATATTATACTTGTATATACATACATACATACATACATACATACATGAACCACCAATATTTAACATTGATTATCCGCCTTATATTTCAGTTTAGCAGCTCACCTCCACAAAAAAATTTAACCCAAAATACATAGGAGGTTTGAATGAACTCGACTTTATATTATTAATTAATTAAGCCTTTATTTGTCACATATACATTACAGCACAGTGAAATTCGTTCTTCGCATATACCTGCTTGCTCAGGAGTTGGGGTCAGAGTGCAGGGTCAGCCATGATACGGCGCCTTTAGAGCATAGAGGGTTAAGGGCCTTGCTCAAGGGTCTAAGAGTGGCATCTTGGCGATACCAGGGCTTCTGATTAGTAACCCAGCACATAAAATAGCTGCTCAGATTTATGAATAAAATAAATGTAAGTCGCTTTGGATAACGGTGTCCGACAAATGGCATACATTTTATATAAATATATAAATATATAAATATTATATATATATATATATATATATATATATATATATATATATATATATATATATATATCTTCCCGTGGGCTCACCACCTGCAGGAGGGACCGTAAGGGACGGTGCTGTGAGGATTGGGTAGCAGTCGAAGGTGGGGGCCTGCTTAGACTGCTGCCCCCGCGACCCGAATTACGGATAAGCGGGTGAAAATGAATGAATGAATGAATATATATATATATATATATATATATATATATATATATATATATATATATATATATATATATATATATATATATATATATATATATACATTGAGGAAAATAAGTATTTGAACACCCTGCTATTTTGCAAGTTCTACCACTTAGAAATCATGGAGGGGTCTGAAATTGTCATCGTAGGTGCATGTCCACTGTGAGAGACATAATCTAAAAGAAAAAATCCAGAAATCACAATGTATGATTTTTAAACTATTTATTTGTATGATACAGCTGCAAATAAGTATTTGAACACCTGTCTATCAGCTAGAATTCTGACCCTCAAAGACCTGTTAGTCTGCCTTTAAAATGTCCATCTCCACTACATTTATTATCCTAAATTAGTTGCACCTGTTTGAGGTCGTTAGCTGCATAAAGACACCTGTCCACCCCATACAATCAGTAAGAATCCAACTACTAACATAGCCAAGACCAAAGAGCTGTCCAAAGACACTAGAGACAAAATTGTACACCTCCACAAGGCTGGAAAGGGCTACAGGGAAATTGGCAAGCAGCTTGGCGAAAAAAGGTCCACTGTTGGAGCAATCATTAGAAAATGGAAGAAGCTAAACATGACTGTCAATCTCCCTCGGACTGGGGCTCCATGCAAGATCTCACCTCGTGGGGTCTCAATGATCCTAAGGAAGGTGAGAAATCAGCCCAGAACTACACGGGAGGAGCTGGTCAATGACCTGAAAAGAGCTAGGACCACCGTTTCCAAGACGTCATGGTTTGAAATCATGCATGGCACGGAAGGTTCCCCTGCTTAAACCAGCACATGTCCAGGCACGTCTTAAGTTTGCCAATGACCATTTGGATGATCCAGAGGAGTCATGTAAGAAAGTCATGTGGTCAGATGAGACCAAAATAAAACTTTTGAGTCATAATTCCACTAAACATGTTTGGAGGAAGAAGAATGATGAGTACCATCCCAAGAACACCATCCCTACTGTGAAGCGTGGGGGTGGTGGCATAATGCTTTGGTGGTGTTTTTCTGCACATGGGACAGGGTGACTGCACTGTATTAAGGAGAGGATGACCGGGGCCATGTATTGCGAGATTTTGGGGAACAACCTCCTTCCCTCAGTTAGAGCATTGAAGATGGGTCGGGGCTGGGTCTTCCAACATGACAATGACCCGAAGCACACAGCCAGGATAACCAAGGAATGGCTCTGTAAGAAGCATATCAAGGTTCTGGCGTGGCCTAGCCAGTCTCCAGACCTAAACCCAATAGAGAATCTTTGGAGGGAGCTCAAACTCCGTGTTTCTCAGCAACAGGCCAGAAACCTGACTGATCTAGAGAAGATCTGTGTGGAGGAGTGGGCCAAAATCCCTCCTGCAGTGTGTGCAAACCTGGTGAAAAACTACAGGAACCGTTTGACCTCTGTAATTGCAAACAAAGGCTATTGTACCAAATATTAACATTGACTTTCTCAGGTGTTCAAATACTTATTTGCAGCTGTATCATACAAATAAATAGTTAAAAAAATCATACATTGTGATTTCTGGATTTTTTTTTTTTAGATTATGTCTCCCACAGTGGACATGCACCTACGATGACAATTTCAGACCCCTCCATGATTTCTAAGTGGGAGAACTTGCAAAATAGCAGGGCGTCAAAATACTTATTTTCCTCACTGTATATATATATATATATATATATATATATATATATATATATATATATATATATATATATATATATATATATATACATATATATACAGTACAGACCAAAAGTTTGGACACACCTTCTCATTCAAAGAGTTTTCTTTATTTTCATGACTATGAAAATTATAGATTCACACTGAAGGCATCAAAATTATGAATTAACACATGTGGAATTATATATGGAATTATATACATAACAAAAAAGCGTGAAACAACTGAAAAATGTCATATTCTAGGTTCTTCAAAGAAGCCACCTTTTGCTTTGATTACTGCTTTGCACACTCTTGGCATTCTTTTGATGAGCTTCAAGAGGTAGTCACCTGAAATGGTCTTCCAACAGTCTTGAAGGAGTTCCCCGAGAGATGCTTGGCACTTGTTGGCCCTTTTGCCTTTACTCTGCGGTCTAGCTCACCCCTAAACCATCTCGATTGGGTTCAGGTCCAGTGACTGTGGAGGCCAGGTCATCTGGCGCAGCACCCCATCACTCTCCTTCTTGGTCAAATAGCCCTTGATGCCTTCAGTGTGACTCTCCAATTTTCATAGTCATGAAAATAAAGAAGAGGAGGATTAAGGCAGTGCTACATAACAATGGTGCTCACGCAAAATATTAACACTTTTGACACAATTTTTACATGGCTGTATGTTGAGTTCTTTTTAGAGGACAGTAAACCTGTACAAGCTGCACATTGACTACTCTAAAATATATCCGTTTTAATTTCTACAGTATTTTCCCTTGAGAAGATCTTACTAAAATGGTTGTTAAAATGTGAGGGGTGTACTCACTTTTGTGAGATATAAATTTATAAATACACACACAGACACACCGTATTTCCAAAAGCATTCCAGTTTAGGACTATTTCCTTTACAAAACATCTTTTCTACCCATGCTTAATACATGTTTCCTTCTCCTCTGGGCCTTTAATTGGCCAGTGCACAAGGGACAGAGTGGTGTCAGACCCGCTGGGACGTTCACCTTTCTACAGCAATAACAAAATAAGCTATTGTCTCGCAGATAGCACCTTTAATTAGCGCAGCCACATTTCCCGACACCAGCTCTTTCTCATTAGAACCGTGAGAGACTAAGGGCCAATCAGAAGCTGTGGCCTTGGGGTGTCCCGGTCTAACACGATTAAGATAATGTGTGTAGAGGGATGATTTGCCTCATTTGCCTGGTCAGTGTTACACTCTCACCCTGGCTAACAGTTCTTGATGGGCGGTAATAAATAAGACCAGCTTACAACAGTTCACATCCAAAATAAAAAAAAAATGCTCAAGATAGACAAACTTGGCACGGTCTTATTCAAGTGACTTTAAACTGCATTTATTGTTTTAACACACATAAACTGTATTATTGAAAATCTAGCTAATTTTCTATGTTGAAAAATATCACACAATTCTCCTGATTTGTACCCTACCCCAGTCAAAAAGTCTGCTGCTTAAAATATGGATTTGCCAATGCATTTGAATAGGAATAATAATAATAAAGGCGAAGAATTCTCGGCTACTGACATTAACATGCGATGCATTCCCTTTGCAACAATGCAGAGGACCTTTTCCAGGCCCATATCTATACAGCGTCTCCTTCCTGGTCCGTGCAAAGGAATGAAGCTTCTGTCAGAGATGCCCCAGCATCCTACAGCAATGCCCTCCCAGGCCTATTTGTATGGAAAACAGAGGTTACGCCTTGACCCCACCCTCTATCAATCAAAACACTCACAATGCTTCTCCATCTGTCTGCTGGTTCGCAGTAGTATTGCGCCTCCATCCTGCGTCCTGTGAATGAGAGGTCCAAAGCAGAGTGCTGAGTCTCGACTGACACCCTCCCAACCACACACATACACACACATACACACACATACACACACACCCTCTACCAGTGGCTAATGCTCTGGGGGGCCATTAAAATCAGCAACATCACCAAGCAGTAATGACGAGCAGAAGATTCACTTCCTCTCTCTTTTTTAATGCCGTGACTCTTTATGCATCTCTGTGTGACACCGGCACTGCACAGATACTCCGCCGCTTCCTCAGTAACCCCACGCCGTGACCTTCACAGCCCCCAGACGCCAATCTGGGGGATAACAGCAAACAAAACGTTGTATCTTCAGTGATCAGGCGTGGGAGGAATCAAAGACGGCATTGTAGAAAAAATAAAAAAGCCGAATAGGGCAATCAGAGTAGCAATTCATTGTTTAATTGTCAGTCTGTTGTCAGATGATTAACACGGATAAACTATTTGAAGTAGGCAAACTTTCTGTCCGCTTCAATGGAGGCTCAATAGATTTAAAAGAATCAGCCAATTTGAAAAAATGAAAATGAACAGGTACTGCACATCAATACTAATAAGCTAATAAATAGCTAATAAGATCCTTATCACAGCAGCTCTGACTGCTTCAACTCGGGACGGACAAATGGCATAATCAGTTATAGCTAAATTATATTGTGATAAGCCTTTTCTATGCTTTTTCATTCTCAACACTGGAAAAAAAAGAGAGAAAGATCTCAATTTGACGTCTCCTTGAAAAACAAAAAACCTCTGTCTGCCTCCGCGGCACTTTGCCCTCAAACTCATTGATTGCTCAACTGTCTGCCACTCAATGATAAAACGTGCCACCCGAAAGCACGGCTCCCCCGTTTCTCCCACGATCTCCCTCTTTTGTCTCCGAAATGGTGTAATTTCAGAGATTGAAGTCATTGCTGGTGGCTTCATCTCCTGCTCTGACAACAATAGCCCGGGAATGCTTTCAGCAATGATGGATAAATTGCCGGGTAGTAAAATATTATATCTAAGGTAGGTGATGGGGCACCGTCGATGGCGTCGCTCTCTCCATCAGTCTCATGGCAGCCGAGGTAATTATAGTCTGTTAGTCTGTCTCTCGCGCTCTCCTTCTCGGCATGGGAGAAGCCTCTGCTGTTTGTCACAAGCTCATCTACGGGAGCAATAGGACAGTAATGGTTCCAATTAACATTTGTTGCCTGACTGGCATGTTCAAAGGCAGAGACAAGCCCCGACAGTGACCTTTCTATGATTATTGACCTAAAAAAAAAAAAAAAAAAAAAAAAAGGCCCATAATTAACTGTCCGTCCAAACCCACATTCCAATGGCTACAATACTAATAATAGGTGCTTTAATTTTGGAGAAAACTGGAACTGTACTGAAATTCTGTTTATTCTGAATGATCACTATATTCACTTGATCTATATTATTTATTTTTGGCAATTCCATTTTGGTACCATGCATTTCACCAAAACAGATGAAGCAGAACCACTGGGGAAAGTGGTTGCTCAGTGGTTAAGTCTCTGGGTTACTAGAAGGTTGGGGATGTTCAAGCCTGAGTATTGACAAGTTGCTGCTCTTGGGCACTTGAGCAAGGCCCTTAATCCTCTGTGCTTCAGGGGCGCTATATCATTACTGACCCTGAACTCTTCCCCCAGCTTCCTAACACAGGATATGTGACAAAAGAATTTCACTGTGCTGTAATGCACATGTGACAAGTATAAAGACTTTAACCAAGATCTCTCATTATGTTATAAATACAGCACTTGGGGACATGTGTTTATGGGAAATTAATCAACGACAGGCTGGTGTAGTGTGCTCTGATGCAGAGTTCAGGATATTTCTCTGAAGTGTTTTATTCCACTTACAACATCATAATTCTCTATCAATGTATAGTTACATTCTGAACCGTCATAGTTCCTGTACCACTTACATTATAACAGTCAGGTATAAACAGTTCCATCATTACCCAGAAAGTTTACATATACAGCATTTGGCAGACACCTCTATCCAGAGCAATTTACAATTGAGCAGCACAGGATTAAGGGCTTTGCCCAAGGGCCACACAGTGGCAGCTTGGTGGTGCTGGGATTTGAATTTGTGACCTTCTGATCCAGAGTCCAATGCCTTAACCACTGAGCTAGCACTTCCATATGGGGCTTGCTCAAGGGCACAACAGGACAGCTTTGCAGTGATGGGCTTGAATCCCTTACTTTCTGATCAGTAACCCAGAGCCTTAACTGTTGCCCCACAGCCTAATGTAGGGGCGTCCAATCTTTTCCACAAAGGGCTGGTGTGAGTGCAGGTTGTCACACCAAATTCTGCCTGTTCATATCTACTGATTTTCATTTTCAATGGCTGTCAGGTGTGGCCCTTGATTGGTTGAAATGAAAACCTGCATCCACACCGGCCCTTTGTGGAAAAGATTGGACACCCTTTGTCTAATGCCTTAATCTCTAATATCGAGCTCAAAATCCTCATTATGAGTCCTGACAATTGAAATACAATACTTTATCAGTAATATATATGTAATTTCTTTTAAAACAATCCTTACTAAAATGTTAATCAATTGCTGAAAGCTTTGCTGAAGGGACTTTTTATTTGTAAAACCCCATGAAGTATGTTAAGTATCCACTGTGGCAGCGAATTTAAAAAGCACCTGTGCTCACTAGGAGAACAGTCAGGACACCACCCACTGTAGGCCCGTTGCACCCATACACCCAAACCCAAGCCACGCAGGGACGAGAGATCCCCCCGCTCTTCAATTTGTCCTTCCAAGGATTGTCTTTTATTGATGACTTTCTAGGTCAGCGACCCTGAGTGCTTTTCAAAGGATCTAAAAGGCACCCAGATGGGCCAGCTCAAGAAGGAGCCTATTGTCGCCGACTTTCTATAGTGTCTTACAAATGAAATGCGCAGGAGCCATTAGCCCTCAGTGGATTGTTTTATGGGCTGGGTGCCCCTCTCATGGGGGGTAATGATGACAGTGCAGGCCACAGATCAGTCATCTCAACAATTGCAGCGAAGCCCCCTTTCTTAAGACAAGAGGCTTTCGCTTCTCTTCTTTTGCTGTTGCTTTTCACTGGGAATAAACTCCTGGTTAGGTTCACAATGGAGAGCCAAGATGTTGCAAGTTTGGTAAGCTGTGGTGACAGAGCAAACAATCTGTTCCTCCACCTTCGAACTGTGACTGGGTGCACCAGTTTGGTGAATATTCAAGCTCCATGTAAATCATTAACCAACACATGAAGTGCAAATGGACTTCATGACGGCACGTTCAAAAATAACGACTCACCATTGTAATAAAATCTCTTTTACACATGCCTTGTTTTAAGACTCTTTGTGACATCCTAAAAGATCTCAGAGATGTCCATACCGGCCAAGAAGAGAGCTGTTGTCATAGTATTACATAGCATAATTTTTTTCTTGTAGCGCCAGACCTTGGGCAGGTAAAGCCTCAACTGCATTTCCTTAAGGGACAGGAAAAGGCAGGTGTCAGCTTTCCACCTCATCCACCCTGATCTATGTGCAAACTCCCCAAATGTTGGCTATGTGAGCTCAGCAGATAAGCTTTGACTAACCCTGACATCACCTTATTGAATTAGGCTGTTTGTGTAAGCGGCCACCAGGGATGAAGCCTCCACCTTCTCTTCTCAACTGTTGACAGGTGGAAAAGAAGTCAACTCTACCTCAGAGGAAATTAGCGAGCAAGATCATTCAGGTGCCAGCTGGGTTTTGGTTATGAATGATTTTGATGAAGTTTGTTTGACAGCTCTTTGTTACAACCAAAAAAAAAAAACAACCGGAATTAAATTTTTTAAAAAGTGTGTAAAAATCTTTTATTGGCGCATCTGTATTTTGAGTTCGGACTCGGAACTTCCATATCACCCTGCTAGGTTCCCACCTTCGTTTCTTTCACTCATAAGTTTCAGTCAGTGTTTATTCCTATTGATGTGTTGACTTTGATTAGTTGATTGCTGATCTTGATATTTATAGTGAATTCTATTTAAAATAAATGTGAGGGCAGCAGCATGGCAAGTCCATGTTCCCAGTCTTTACAGCTTGTGGCCAACCTGTCAATTAGTTTGGAGGTTGAAATTACTTAAGTTTTATTACAGATTTCACTCAACTTTATACCTCTAAATGACAAGCTGTAATAAGAAAAATGGATTCTGACAGCGTTATTTTTGCCACCACTTGTTCTAGTGCTCCGTGAAGGCCTGACTCTTCAGTCGGTAAACACTGTCAGGAGAAAGTAAATTGAAAGGAAAACACGAATCATTCCCTCAGAATTTAACGAATGACATTTGAATATCAATTCAGTCTCAAGAAGATCAAGTGAATAGTTTGTTACAACCCACCCTTAATTGTTTTATAAATATTATAACTTTAATGTTGTAGGCTTTGTACAGGCTTATAAAAGTCCAATCAGGCCAATTTGGCAAAGTCTCCCCCGCACTCATCATACAAAACAGTATTTTTACCGACTGTCTTACACTGCATTTGTTTGATTATCATATGTAATTCGTAAGTTGGGGCTAAGGGACTGAGGGACCTATAATCCTCTTTGGCTGGCAGCTGCCTGTACCTCTCTTTCCATGTTTTGCTAATTTGGGTCTGTGATGTGGTACACTTGTTCAGCGCTGATTGTTATCAACAGCTCAAACACTGGGGGGGAAATGGGACCAATCTGAGTGGGGAGCCTGGTACATGGTTCCAAGTCCTATCTTGGCAAATTTGCATAAGAGGCAGGGGGCTCTGATATGAGATAAGCAGGTGACGCACATTTTGCGATCACAGGCCGTGACCTTAATCGAGAGCGGGTTTGTGTGGACCAGGGGTGTTGATCGGCATCTAAAGAAGATAAAGTGTTTATTAGACAAACGGATTAGACATGTGTTTTATTTATGAGGTAACTCTCTTGGGTGGATATCATACTCAGCAATGAATAAATGTTGTTAATGATCAACTGCATGATTAAAGATTTTTTGTTTAGCAGAGGATAATGAATTAGCACAACAATTTCCCAGCTGGGTCACTCTTGTCCTTTTTGTTTCTTTTCAAAACACATCTTTTTGCAACTGGGTATACTTGCCTGGGTCTTGGCTTAAATTCGCCTCCAATCCAAGAGGGCCAAAAACTAATGTTAACACAGCAACAATAACCTTCTCTCTGACCAGCAGTAAAACCCATGGTACCAAACCTTGAGGTTAGGGCTTGAAGGCCACTGAGTAGGGCATTGTTTAATGCCAGTAGGTGTGTTTTCAATTCAGGACCCCCTGCCTCTAAGCTTTTACAGTTCCCTAGATTTCCCACAGTGCTGGAGTGGCCAACGAGCTCGCACTGTACTTAGACTCACAGTTATTTAGCAGAACCTTCAACTCTGCAATCCTGCCCTTGTTTATCGATCCCATCCCACTTACTGACTCAGCCATTTTCTGTCAAACTGCAGTACATCAAAAGGCTCTGCTACACTTCTGACCCATACTCCTGTCTAAACAATATATTGGAATATTGAGGTAGATCTGAAATGGAGAGAGGTGGATGACAGGATTCCTGAGTGAAAGGCAAGAGCCTCTCTGCAGGATGCTTCACGATTGGCATCTGTGGTATTTCTTTAACAAAAACGCTCTTCCAGCATCTTTTCACACCACCCATCACTCTAGCTTCCTCTGCAAGGCGCACTTCAGTCATTCCTGAGCAAGGAATCTGGAGGTTGGAAAGTTTCTCATTGACATTTCTATCCATAGGCCACAATGGCAACTTTTCTTCAAGCACATCCTGACATTCCAACTCTACTACCAAAAATTCACCCCTTTTGTGGGCTTTCCTTGTTACTTACACATCAACGAGTGGTCTTCATTTGCACACTATTGTTGACTCAGAAATTTTGAAACAGTCTCACTTAAAATGCAAGTCTTGGGGTGGTAGTCAGAACACAAGCAGAGCACTAGATTTAACCCGTCATATGTGGGAACATGTAGGCCGATCAAGACCTAGCAAGCGATAAATCCTTGCCTGCAAATGGCCAGCATGTCCATCTGATCTGAATCCTTTGAATCCTGTTTGATTTTTTTCCCCTCCAAGGACCCTCACCCAATCTACGATTTAGACCATCTAATAGCGATCAGGCAACGGAGCTCCATCCTGCCACATATGGATCCTCCCTTAATATCATTCAGCCAGCGTGTAATCTTATTATGCAAAGTCTTAATCCGTACCCATGTCCCAATGCCCCAATGCCCCAAGGGTCGCAATATTGTGATATCAAGGTGCCAGGAGGTCATGTTGTGTGATCCCTTTTCGATTCTTTTTGAGGAGATGAGGGACTTAAAGAACCGTCCCAAGAGCCCTACAAACTGGATTGAGAAAGAGAGAAAGACAGAGATACCGAAAAAAGATATAGCAGGTGTAGACCTGCTGCATTTATTTTGAAGGATGAGATTGACACACTGTCTCCAGCAAGGATTAGACTTGATTTGAAGCAGTGGGATTTTTCCAGCAGACACATTATTGGACAGGGGAATAAGAGGCCACCAGCATGGCGAAATTGGATCAGGATTGGCGTTCGCTGTGAGTCAGCGGTGGCAGCTAAAACAGCAGCCGCCTCACCAATTTCTCTCTCCTTTCAGGTGGAGCCACCTCCAGTGACTTGGAAAGAGAGAGGATGGGAAGAAAAGGAGGGGTAAAGAGAAATAGAAGAGTTAGAGAGAGAGATAGAGAGAGAGAGAGAGAGAGAGAGAGAGAGAGAGAGAGAGAGAGAGAGAGAGAGAGAGAGAGAGAGAGAGAGAGAGAGAGAGAGAAGAGAAAGAGTGGTGGGGGTGATAATTTTAAGGTCTGTAAGGTTTAGCAGAAATGTAATGAGATTAAGTGTAACACCTTTGCCAATGGAAAAAAAAAAAAGCCACCTGGTGCTTTTACGGGCGGAGAAAGAGAGGGCACTAATCCGTTCCCATCTCTGGGACATCATTCAGAAAGGCTGCGAGTGATTTCCGCTCTGCGAGCCTCTAGTTAATTCCATCACCAGGCGAGACAAAAGAGAGAAAATAAAGGCAGCTCATTATCCATAACCAAAGCCTCCCAAAACACACAGACATCATTCTAAACTTCAAAGAGAAGTTAGGGATCATTCTGTTCAGAGTTAATAATAAATGGGGGAAAAGAAAGAGTAGTCATGCTAGTTCAGTGATTTGAACCAGTTTTCCAGATGAATTTGTGTGTACGGTAAAAGCTTAAAATGATCTTGTCATCATCCAAGTAAAGAAATTATTAGTTATAGTAATATTTTGCTAATTAATTACAAAAGTAATTTCATAATTTTTTGATCAACTAGGTTGTTCATTGCCATAAATTTGGGCTTCGTTACATACCACAAGACGGATTAGTGAAGAGAAAATTGCCATACAAACTTCCAGTCAAAGGAACTATGTAATTTTAATAGTTTTTATTTTGCATTAAGTGGAAGTCCAAAACCAAACAACAAAATGTAAATCTTTCTGAAAAGCTTTTAGGGGTCAAAATCTGTGGTTTACACAGATGACAGATGCTAATTTTAGTGATGCCTAGGCTTCTTATTCTAAGCTAAAGGCTGCACCAATTGTTGGCTTAAAGAATTTCCAGTTTAATGAAGGACTAAAAATGTATGTAAAAATATAGCATAAGGTGTGTAGAAAAAACTTTGGAAGCAATCTCTATTACTGCCAATACTTCATATATGAACACACATCTTTTAGACCTATGCTTACTGGTAATTACACTCAGGATTCTTATAGTCTTCACGAAATTAACCCACGTCTGACTGGAAATTCAAATACTTAAACAAGATGACCTATTCTTATGGTAGGTTGGTAAAACCTGATAAGGTGATAACAAAAATAAATACAATATTTGGACAAACCTTAGCACAAGGAGCAATAAATGTAACATTATAATGTCATTACTAAAAAGTTAGATCTGTGAAAACCATTAGATTTATTAGAAAACATTCAACATCAGGGTGTTATCTAAAACTTAGTAGTGCCAGACCACATCCCACCTCCCAATCACAGATTATTTCCTTATAACAGCCTTCCCTGTTGTTTTATAACACAACAAGCTCTGCTTAAACCCATTCCATAAAACCGCTAATCAGCAGGAGAACGCATGGCCAGTAGCCAAGTCAAATCTGGGCCTTCTAGTCTTAAGTCAGATTAAACCTCAGAGTAACCATCCTTCAGATTTACAGTTAATAGACGAGTGGCCCCCCGGGATGTGAGGCTACAAAACAACCTTGGCCTCGCAAGTCGCAGGAAGCCTCTGTGTGCTATTCTGAATGACATGAGAACATTTAGAAGCAGACACATGGGGGCTTTTCCAGTGATGGGGTCAACATAATGAACACAAGGGAGGGTGTAGGGTGGGTGTGTGTATATGGAAGGAGGGAGGGGAGGCGTCTGCATGATTAACAATCTGGGGTTATTTTTAAGTCAGGTCCGGGCAGGTCTAGGCTTGCAGGGTGTAGGTGGGGGGAAGGGGGCACTCCAGGGCCTGTGGGCATCAGTGGGCTCTAGTGACGTTGAGTACAATGGGGACACGGTCACAGAGAGACTCCCCTCTAGCAACTGCTTTCACAACAAACGGGTAAATAGGCTCTTAAAGCTGAACGTTGTAGCTTTTACCCGGTAACAAGGCATGGTTTTATATGGCAGCACTGAAGGTTTTGCTGGGGTGGCAGCAATGCTGGTTTTATGAGAAAGATGAATGTTCCTTCAGGCTCTGGTACGAGAGGGGTTCGAGTACAGGGTTGCCAAGTCTCGTCAAAATCTCTGGCCACCGGAAGTTTTTCTTATTCTGCATAGTGAAAAAAGGTCGCTGTCGAGTAGGCACATTTTGATTCATAGTATCTATAAAATACATTTGTGTCATTTGCACTTATTGCATTTGGCAGTAAGTCTAATCTAAAGTCTCTTACATTTACACTATAGGGTAAGGGGTCTTGTTAAAGGGCTCAACATTGGCTGCTTGAAAGTGCTGAGATTTGAGCTCGCAGCCTTCCAATCAGTTCGGTTTTCGGTCTCCAATTCTGAACTCAACGTGGCCAATCCATTATTTACTCACATAATCTCATTTTCCTCTTCTTAGTCTCCTTCTATTTTTAAGTTTAAGAAGCATTTCAAAGGAATATTACTAGCCTCAGAACTTCATTTGAACATGCTCTCATAAAGAGACTTTTCTTTTAGCCTCTGCTTGATTCAATGAAATCCCGAACAAAGGACATCCCAGGACCGGCTCAGTCTACCCATAACCTTGTTTTTTAAACCTATTGAAATTTGTTTTAAAAATAAAAACTCTGGCAACCCTGCTGATATTTCGAGGAAGTTAAAATCGTCTCTGGGTTGACGATGAAAGTTGCAAAGGTGACAGTTTGATTTTAATGCTATCAAATCAAACCTATCACTCTCTCCAGTTTTTTCGCTGACTAACACACACACACACACACACACACACACACACACACACACACACACACACACACACACACACACACACACACACACACACACACAGGTTCAGGATTGTACTGGGGGCTGTTAGTGTTAGTGCCAGTTGAGTGAGCCAGATGATGGGTTGGGCAGTAAACCTCTGGCTCTCTGACACAGTGTCTAACATAAACAAAGAAACAATGAGAGTGCAAGCACAGGGCCGCCTGCAATCCGTCGTCCCCCATCAGGCAAACCAGCAGACAAATACACACATGCTTTTCAGGACACAGTTAAAGATATGCATCACATGTCATTTTAATAATAGATAAAAAAAAATGTCCCACAATTACTCCACAAAGAAAAAATGTTTTGCTTTTATGGGAGAAAATACAAATGTTACGCAAAAAGGCACAAAAAAACATCCGGTTCTCTATTGCTTACCTTTCGCTAGTTATTACATGGCTAGTACATAAACATGAGTGGGATTCGAGGTCATCCAAAGCAAACTCTAATCAATATTGGCTGTAACAGGTTCTAGCTTTAGGGTATATATTTTTAACATCCTTACATGCACAGAAACATCGTGTGACTCAAATACCCAAAATACGTCAATGAGAATGGCTGTGTTTTAAATAAACAGATAATAAATGAATAAATCATTAATAAATAGCAACTCGAAATAATCAGAATCAGTGGTCCAAAAGTACTACCTTGATACTCCGACACTCATTTCATGGCCATATGACTCTCGGTTTCCTCTCATTAGTCAGTGAGGAAGTTTAAATCGGCATGCCGGAGACTCCTTCTGATGTTCAGGGCTAACTTTGATGCTTTGTTGAACAGAGGACGCGTAGTCTTTTGACACAGCAGTACAAAGGAAAAGCTGTCCAAACGCATGGAACTCGATTCTTGCCAACTAACTGAATGGATTGGGAAAGAAGTTGTTTGCACAACGCTAAAGTTTTCTAGAGTACAACTGTATTTGACTCAAATTGTAAAAAGTACTTGAAATCACTAAAAATAAGATGGTTTTGATTTTCTTTGGATTTAAAGCTCTTTTGTAGTTTGTCATTAGGAAAGCAGCACCTGCTGGTTCCTGCGACAACCAACTTTTGTGAGACTAACGCCCGTGATCCAGGAAACACAATTACATTTGTTCTCTCGGCCTAAAACAGGGGAGCCATTTTGAAAGCTGGAATATGAACTGCAAGTGGGAGGAGGGCCGTGCTTTTGTCTGCCCGAGATTACGGTCGAGTTCAAGGAGAGAGCAGGAGGAGGGAGAATGTAAAGAAAAGTTCATTAAAAGAAAAAGAGTGGCTTTCCATCCCCCCCTCCTTCTCCTCCACCACCTTACTTCCTTCCTTCCTTCGAGCATCGGGCTTGCTTTTGAAGGAAATGCTTTGCAGGCTTACCTGTGAAGTGAATGGAAGATCACCAGTTCTCACTTGAGTTTAAGGTTACTGCTGCTATTCTCTCACTCACACACACACACACCATGGCACACCGGGATTTCCACACCCCAAACGACGTGAGAAAAGGTGTGGAGCATCGAGGTCAGACTGGGTTATTTTCACCTGCTGATGTACTACACCTTTGGCTACACCATTTTTTTTTTTTATTGAGAAATGATGAAAACTTCATATGGAAATAATGAAACATATCTTCCATCTTAATATTCCATTTGCAAGAAAAAAATGGCAGATTTTGAGTCCATCCAGAAAGTGAAGACCGGATACACTTAGGCCATGTCCACACTAATAGGTTTTCGTTTAAAAACAAACAATTTTCCATTCATCCACACTGATATGGCGTCTTTAGTGGACTAAAACTAGCTTTTAGAAAACGCTCTCCAAAATGGACGAATGTGCAAAAGTTTTTGCGTCACAGTGTGGACCATGAAAACGGAGGCGTTTCGAAAACGACGACGCAAAGTCAATAAACGGCAGGCGGAAATGACGCAGATCAAAGCGTCTCATGTTTTTCTCATGCGCAGTACAGGGGCGTAAGCGGTTTCAGACATTTCAATGTGGATGAACAACTTTTGGGAAACGAATGAAAACAATGCGGAGCATTTTTGATTAGCGTAGCCGTAGCCTTAGTGAACCAATCTTCTGCCTGTTTTTATGAAACAATGTGTTAAGATTAACTTTATTTGTTCTCCAAGAGATTTTAAAGAAAAAGGATGTCACACTTACCTTCTCTATCACTGCTGATGTTCTATGGAGGTGCAAAAAAATATCAACCAGAATGAGAGTGTTCTACCTTATGTGCTTACCCGACACAACTGTCATTTAAGACGGGTGCACGATTTTAGCCCCAATATGGTCGTCTGAGACAAGTTCCCTGGTGGTCTAGTGGTTAGGATTCGGTGCTCTCACCGCCGTGGCCCGGGTTCGATCCCTGGTCAAGAAACCAAACCCAGCCATTAGGGTTGCAGAAGCCAGTGCACGCTTAGTGCCAGTCCCAAGCCTGGATAAATGTGGAGGGTTGCATTAGGAATTGCATTCAGCGTAAAAACATGTGCCAAATCGAACATACGGATGATCCGCTGTGGCGACCCCTAAGGGGAGAAGCCGAAAGAACGTTTTTATGGTCGTCTGAGACAAATTTCGAAAGTCCTAAAAGATTTCAGACTCACTCCCGCAGTGCGAATTCTCCTACGACAAACCAAAAGTATAGGAGCGATGATCCAGGTGACGCAATTAGCAACTTCAAACCACCTCAGGAAAAAATATAGAAACTAATCAAGTGGACAAAACAGGAAGAAAAGAAATGTATTAAGTTACAGAGGAATAAGTAGAGTTTACATGACTATTTTTTATTATTATTAAGACATGTCATGAATCAAATAAACGCTACAGGTTGTTTTATTTTGCCGCTGGATAACATTAACGAGAAAACGTGGCTTTGAACGTGTGACGTATTGTCGTACAGTCTGACATTATGAGAACTGAGATCCTACTGTGTGACATGGAACAAAGGACTGTAAAAAGCGTGCCGTGTGAACCCAGAATTAGACGCTCCACGAGGCTACAGTCTGGTCTAGAAAGAAATCAGCCCTAATCTCACTTCTGTGTCTATTGGTGAACCTTGGATTCCACAAAAATCCAAATATTCTCCAATATAATGGAAAGATGCTAAAAATGAAATTATAATCTTGTTTTTTGTCTTTGGAAAACCCATTTGCACCAGCTCTACCAAGTGCTGACAGAACGACAACTTCTCGAGTTCCTCACGCCGGTGGTTCTTTGTATCACCCTGCACCCGTGTCTTGATCGAAAGCTTGCACATTCATCTGTGAATCAAACATTTCAGGCAATATAATAAAAAAATACTGTATAATTATTTCACCTACATATTAATATCAAGGCCCAATGAAAAGCTGAGATTTTCACAAATATACTACAAACATGTCAGTCACTGGCTTGCTATTTGTTCTACGTACATGTATCGGGCAAAGGGGGATGTTGGGGTTGGGGGTGTTGGGTGGACAGCATACTTAATTAGAGCTTTGACAAGCCCCCTCTCTAAAAGTGACGAGATTATCCCTAATTGATGTCAGTATGGATTAGGGTTCGGTCCGCTGCAGGCCCACTGGCAGGTCCGGCTTCAGGAGGGGACGCTGATGAAAAGCACTTTTTTTATTCTGCTCAAGCCGCTTTTTCTGCGAGAGGACAGATTTTTTCCGAACAGCCTAATGACTGCGTTTGAAGTCTTAATCAAGCCGTGACCTTGTTCCTTCAAACTCCACGGATCCCCTTGAATATTATGAGGAGGGAAAATTAAAAGAAAAGACCAAACAAAACAAATCCAAATTGCTTCTGCAAACAAAATGCTGAGACAGTTTGTGACTTCGTTCCAAAACGTATTTATTTACAAGTAAAGTTGAAAAGGGTTGTTGAGCTATGTAAGTACACAGCTGGGTGAAGGCATGAAGAGCTTGGAGAAAATAACCAGAGGGCTGTTAGAAAAGAGAATAACATGACCCAATTCCTAACAGAGTTGCTAGAAATACATGAGAATTGAAGTGTCGACTCATCAAAAAAAATTTAAATATAAAATGTCCTTAAATTTTAGTGAATGTAATTATTGAAATAATTTCTGGATAGGGGGGTTGCCTTGCGTTTCAGGAGATGTGACCGAATTTTTAAATTACAGTAAAAAAGATCTAAAGATCGATGAAGTTATGAACTTTGAGGATGGATTTGGACAGTCAACTACAATGGCTCAGGATCATGAACGGTTCTGCATCTAAGCACTTAATACTGAACAGTACACCTCAACAACGATGAAACTGTAATGGCATTCAGTGCCACACCGATAAGGATGAGGAGGCTGGTTTCTCTCAAGGTTTCAGTCACAACTGGCTCGCTCATTAGGGATAAAGACAGGGAGGTGGTATCTCAGTGGTTAAAGCTCTGGGTTACTGATCAGTAGGATGTGGGTTCAAGCCCCAGTATTGGGGCCCTTAACAAGGCCCTTAACCCTCTGTGCTCCGGTAACGTGGCCGACTCTGCGCACTTGACTCCAGCTTCCTAAATCACTGAGATATGTGAAAAAACAACAACAATATATGTAACAATTTAATAAAGTATAAAAAAAATAAAAACAAAAAGAATCATAAATACTCTGAAAATGATAAGGAACAAAATTATAGGCACTAAACATATACATTATTTTATACAACTTTATAAATCTCTTTATCTCTGTAAAGTTGCTTCGAGACACTTTCTATTGTTAGAAGCACCATGAAACTGAATTATATTGATAGTGTACAAAATAGAATTTTTAAAAATATACTCTTAATGAGATATTTTTTACAGTAGGCTTTGTGTGAATATTCACCACAAAATGTTTACATTTATAAGCACCAGATTATTACTATATCAATAGCTATACTCGATCATTCAAAAATAATAATTTAAACTAACACAATTGTATAAAATTTGACAAAATCTATCACTCAGCACTACATTCGTGTATCGGATAATGAGCTCTGATTAAAGAGCGACACTGAAACACCAGGTTGACGAGTTCATTGCGTCGAGGGAAAAACAAATTCCTTCGCTTACATCATGTAGCTCTCTTCACTTCGATGCTGAGGGAACACGTGTCGCAGCACACGACGGCGGCACCCTCGTCACCCTCTGCATCCTCCTTCTCCAGGAGAAACTCGCCACCACAGCGGCAGCTGTACGAGTAACACTCATTCTCTGGAACGGAGGTGAGATATCGATTAGAGCGCTGCAGTCTTCAAAGGGTGCCAAATGTCAATGTCAATGTGAAGAGAGCACTTTCTTATCTGGTATAGAGCTCCAGTGGAAATAGGCCCTCGATGTGCATATATATATATATATATATATATATATATATATATATATATATATATATATATATATATATATATATATATATATATATTTGTGTGTGTAATGAATGAGTGTTTTAATGGTGTAACCAGAATAGTGTTATGTTAGTAAACATAACAGTTCCTACGCTGTATGGTGTTTAATAGTCAGGCACTTTTACCCAATGTGGGATATTTACTTCCTTTATTGTCATGATGAAAACAAAAATGTTCCCTATATTTGGACTTTTTAGTCCAAAATGTTGATACAGTAAAGAAAGAAAATATTTATACATTAAACTCATTTCAAACAGCCTGCCAATGAAATGAATGGTTAAGAAATGAAATAGCTATAAGAAATTTACGCAATGGAGTTAAAACAATATTAACAGTATTGAAAAACAAATAAAACGATTTTAAATTGGAAAATTTACCGATTTATCCATCTGGGTTTTTCAGTATATGAAACACGTTCTCGAAAAAAACTGCTACACAACTGTTCTTTATCGCTGTTTCCAAAGCAAAATCGTTACCAAATTGCTACCAAAGGAGGAGAACGAGATAAACCGAAAGCTTCATGACGCCTCTGATTCAAATCTACTTTCGATTCTGATTTCGGACTCGTTGTTGGTGTAGAATCCATAATGATCTCAGATGTTGAGCTAATTTACAGTACGAGTTGCTCAGGAGCTCCTGGTTCCACGACTCCACCTCACTGTATAAGACTGTAGAAAGATCATTACTCATAATCACACACTCCGGTGCTCATGACATTTGTCACTCTGCGGTGTTTGTAATGTTTTAACGATCTATAAAATAACCCAGGTTAAGATGGGTTCATCTTTTGAGTCTGGTTCCTCTCAGGGTTTCTTCCTCATTCCATCCAAGTGAGTTTTTCCTTACCACAGTTGCACCAGGGGTTAAATACACATCAATTTAAAAAGAAGTGGAGTTTGTTCTATAATTCTTAGATTCTGTAAAGCTGCTTTGAGACAATGTCGATTGTGAAAAGCGCTAATAAAACCGAGTTGAGTTGAATACTCAATGTTTGATCACCAACATTTACATTATAAAAGTAAATAAACTCATTGAGGATGCATAATCATAAATAATATTATTACAACAAGCAATACTCAAGTGCTTATAGCACCACTATACCTCCATAATAATCTGATAGCCAGATATATAAACCTTGGAAGCACTGAAATCGTAGCTATCTTGATCTCCATTTCTCCAACAAGCTTCATATCTTATAGTCGGATATCAGCAGTATGTTTACTGGATACTCTTGTTTCCCTGAGAGCTTTGGTCTGGTCGAGGCTTTGGGATGTTCCAGGGAGCAGTGCAGACCTGAGCTACCTGATCTCGGCTTGAACACTTTAACACAACGCTACTGTTTGCCATTAGATTCTGTACTATATCTTTTATTGTTAAAAATGATAACCATTACACTAGATGGACAAAAGTATTGAAACACTTGACGTTTCCAGCCATGTGCGGTTCTTTCCCAAACTGTTACCACCAAATTGAAGGCACACACTTGTATGGGACGTCTTTGGATGAACGTTAACTGGGAGACTTGTTCCAGCATGAAACTGGAAAACCTGTTCCAGCATGAAAAACCAATCTGAATAAAGATCTGCTTTACATGGTTTGGAGATCTTGTGGTCTTACTATAGACCTATGAACCCTATTGAACAGCTTCAGGATGAACTGACTGCACCCGAGGCCTCCTCACCTCACCTACATCAGTACCTGACTTTACTAACACCCTTGTGGATGAATGAGCGCACATCTCCACAGAATCTAGTGGAACATCTTCCCAGAACAGTGGATACTGTTTGTACAGCATATATATTTCACATTTCTCATGTAGTTTTACTCACCGCTGTCCCAGTTCATGTCCTCCAGCGTAATGCAGGCGTCCAGCGGCCAGCTTTGTTTCAGTTCATATGCTACACACAAACACACACACAAACACACGATTATAGGCCTGAACCTTTCCTAGAACGCAGTCTGCTAATTAAAGCTTTCGAGCTCAAAAAAACGTCTGCAGATATAATTATAATAGAAAAGAAAGCGACCTGATGGCTTACAGTTGCTTTAGAGCATTTCTCTAATCATTTTTAATATTTGCAAACCAGTAGGTGCATTTCTCAGAACAATTAGTACAAACGGCGCAACACGACGGATTACCTGCAAAAGCCTGTAGGATTTGTGTCAACTGCCATTTTATTTCCTTTTGTAGTTGTTCACAAACAAGATCGTCAAAATGTTTTGTCATGTTTTCATTTATGACGTCGCACGGTTTCAGTGTAAACGGTTTGGATCGCAAAGACTGAAAATGCACAAGGTTGAATTTCTTGTGTTTGGCGTCTATGAATTCCAACAGCACAAATGTACACATAAGTGTAAGTGGGATATTGATTGCAAGAGACCGGACAGGATTCGCACTTTTACTGCACTGTACTGGTGTTTATTCATTTCCTGGTTGCTCATTCATTTTCAGAAATTCGTCTCTCGCCAATCGCATCTACGCAATTCATCGGTTCGAGACACATTTACAAAAACAAAAGAGTGTAATAGAAATTTAACATTCACAACAGGTTTAACAATTTTGTATTCAATAACTCAAGCAAAGAACTGATGCCCACATGTTTGCCCACATGTTAATACTATTTAAATAAAAACAGTATAATATACACTATATGGAGAAAAGTATTGGGACACCTGACTTTCCCAGCCATGTGGTTGTTTCCCAGACAGTAATCGTAAAGCTGAAGGCACACAATTGTACAGGACGTCTTTGGATGAAGCAGCATGAAAGTTTCCCTTCACTCGGACTAGGAGACCCAAACCTGTTCCAGCATGACAATGTGCACAAAAGCCAGCTCCATGAAGATATGCTTTGAATAGGTTGGAGTGGAAGATCTCCTGCTTTAAACCACCAACCATATTGGGATAAATTGGGATGCTGACTGGACCCCAGGCCTCCTTACCTCACCCACTTGACTTGACTAACACCCTTGTGTCTGAATGAGAACAAATCTTCAGAAAATCTAAAGGAACATCTCAACAATCACAGAAACAACCAATTAAATCAAATGTACCAAAGCATTCGCAATTTGTTCGCATGATGTGCAAAATTGAACGATTGAATTGCATCTGAATGCAGACTAGCCAAAACATAACACTCTGGGGCATGCTGTTTTAGGAAAATAATCAGCTTCAGGGTAGTAATGCATCACAAGTTGCCATTTACATAGCATTTGATTTATATCAGAAGCACCATGGCACAGCTGGCAAACTGTTCCTGCTTCATAATCTCTGTGTAACTGGAGTGACCAAAGGAACTGCATAGTTCTTCTTTTAAAATCCCAGAGTTCCTCAAAAGTTTATGACATTTTGCAGTGAAAAGCATTAGAGGAACATATCTCCCATGCCTGTGTCATTCAAACACCCAAAACAAAGAGAGAGAAAGAGAAGAAAAAAAAAAGGCCACAGGACCGAACCAGAAGCACCAACAGAATCCCTGGAGGCTCCACCAATAAAAAAAAAGAGCTGTCACAAAATCTGAATATATATTAATGGTGTGAAAGATAGTGTCTTGAATATGAAAATATGAAACATGACAATTAATTGTCACAGGAGCCAAAAAAAAAAAAGAAAAAATGAGAAAGAACGAAATCCTGAGATGTAACACGTCCTGGGAAGAAAGAAAAAAAAACCCTCAGCCGTTGTGAGAGAACGGTAATTAGCACGTCCTGTGCCACTTTTCAACATGTTTGCCTTTAATTAGCCCGGAGAGTGCCCTGAGCGCGCCATTACAGTTTGGGCTGCATCTCATTTTTAAAATACGGCAAAGAAATTTGCACCATTAATTCCCGGGTCGTCAAAAAAAAAAAAATGGTTGGAAGGCGCAGATGAAAAAAAAACCCATAAAAAAAACGTGTCGAACAAAAGGCTCGACGGAAATGTATTTCACGTGTACGGCGCTCGAATTAGTGAAACGTACTCGTTAAGCCATCAAGGCACCGTGCATATTTATCACCGCGGATATATGAAGAGCGTAATGATGAATGTATGGAACAAGGCAGGATCGAGGCCAGGCATTTTTCCAAACAAAAGCTCACAATCCCAATGTCTGAATGAACTTGTATCAATTTTTTCACTTCCTTTCCTGCAGGACACGTTTTAGTCACTCTAGCGGGTGCTACAAGATATGTTGGCGCCGATACTTGCGAATATTTGTCGTCAAAAAATCGCACTATTCCGAGATATTTCTGTGGGTTTGGCTATAAGTGGCATTATGAAGAAAAATTTTACTAAACCCTTTGGGGCCAGATGTTATGAGGAAATTTCTCTGACGTGGTGGTGTGATATAGCCAAACTTATTGTTCGTTTTATTGCACTTATCCCCACAGAAATTTGAACTGAAGGTTCGAACGTTTTAGTTATTCTACAACAGCATATTTATTAATTTCTCCTCCATAAAGACAAATCTTTGTGAATGTACAGACAAGTTACAAACTGCATATAACTCTGTCTAAATGCTGTCTTGCGAACGTCTTTAATCACACAAGAATTCCATCTATCTATCCATCCATCCATCCATCCATCCATCCATCCATCCATCCATCATTTATCCACATATTATATGGACAAAGGTTTGTGGACACCATACCTTAAAATTGGTATGTCCTTCTTTTTGAACATCCCATTCCACACTTAGTCCAAATTTTCTCTTATAATAACAGCCACTCTTCTGGGAAGATGTTTCACTTAATTTCTTTTGGAGATTTGCACTCATTCAGCCACAAGGGTGTTAGTAAAATCAGGTACTGATGTGGGTGAGGTGAGGAGGCCTGAGGCTCCAGTCAGCGTTCACATTCATCCCAAAGGTGTTTAATGGGGTTTATAGCTCTAAAGCAGGCCACTCAAGACCTTCCAACTCCAACCCAGGTGAACAATATGTTCATGGAGCTGGCTTTGTGCACAGGGGCATGGTCAAGTTTGGGTCTCCCAGTTTCAGATCATCCAAACAAACCCCAACAGAAAAGCAAAAACGAAAGCTTTACAAAGTGCTGACACTGGAGACGCCTCCCATATCAACATTACATAGAATTCGAACAGCATATTAATGATGAATTTTTACTCACATACGAGCCTTTGTGAATTAGCTGTTACTATGGGAACGCTTACTGCTATGAACCTATGGCTTAAAGTGAACAGAGCTTCTGGTATACAAAATAATTCAACACCTTCTACCAATCAGAATTGCAAAATCAACAAAGATTTTAAACAGTAAAAATGGATAATTAGGAAAAACAGTACTTGTGGAGGTTTACGTTGTTTTTTGGTGGTTGGCTTGCGTCATCTCGCTAGCTTAGTCTGTAGATAGTGTCAGCAAATAGCTAAACAAGCACTATGTTCATTATTTTAATAAATTAGCTATTGAAAAAAACCCTAGCAAGAATAATCTTTCGGTTTACAAACTTTATCATTTGAAAGAACATCAGGGCGAACTCTAACCCTCCCTCAACTTTTCAGCTCAACAGAATTGATAGTGAATCCACGAGGGATGGTAAGATTCAGCAATTCGCATCTGTGCATCGGTATAAAAGGCGCTGCGATGTGATGCAATGATAAAAATAAAAAATAAAAGTGTGCATCGGATACAAGTTAGCATTTGTATCACTAAGCATAATTGTATTATTATTATTTTTTTTTTTACATATATTTGCTTCGGTTAAAACGGATTTATTTATATCTAAATATTAGTAGATGTGTTCTACTTTTATTATTTCTTTCACCGCTGCTGCTACGTGAATGTGACTTATCGCAACACTACGGAGACCCAGGCGTGTACTGAGCGTCGCATAGAATACAGATTAACATGGCAGAGGTAGAGCTGCGTCTTACTGGGGACAGAACAGGAAAAGTACGTCTGGTTTTATAATATCATTTTTCTTTGTGCACTACAAGGGCATGTTTGTGAAAGGGCCAGGCGGTAGAATTAACTATGTGTCTATCTTGAATTGCGAATTATCATATTGTTTCCATTCAATGGAATTGCATTGAATTGCGTTGCGTTAAATTGAAGCAAAATAGGATCTCACTGCTTTGTAAGAGGGGTGAATCGCATGTATGTAAGTATGTATGTATCGTAGGCTATGAATTCGAGATGCGAATCTAGGGTTATCATTGGCCTCAGTTATGGAGATGCACATTTCTAGTAACCACACAAAAGCAGTTGATTGGTCAACACACAAAAAATGTGTCATTAGAGTAAATGACAATGCAGTACATCTTCGGTACACTAGGTGGCATCAATCAAGGAACGTTTCTAAGCTAATCGTGACAGATCTGTGGACAGAGAGAGAGAGAGAGAGAGAGAGAGAGAGAGAGAGAGAGAGAGAGAGAGAGAGAGACCATTAAACTCCAATAAGAGGTTTGATGGTACAGCGGTGTCGGCGTGGGTCCACGCGGGTCACCGAGTTCTGGTTCTGGATGAGAGCGATCATAAGAAATGGGCCCGAAGAGCAGCGCTGTCACAGCTAGTGTTTATTTAGCGGTGAGATGATGCTGACAGCTAAAACGAATAGTCATTACGAAGAATGAGTGCGCAAAAGCCTGAGATAAAAAAAGAAAAAAGAAGGGCGCTAAAACAAGACTAAAAACAAACCAAACACGAGCGCACAAACGATAACAAAGAAACACACAGGCCTTGCAGTACAAAATTTCTGTATCATATTAATATCAAAATAAGTATAATATTAATATCTTGGGCAGTTATGTGAAATCATTTCAGTGCAATATAACAATAATAATCGTAATAATTGTTACATGTGCAATAACTTGCATTGTATCATTGTAGTGACTTTTTCTGCTGCTACACATTCCATGCAGCACGTCAATAAAATTGGTAATTCATTCATTGTACAGCATCGAAACTAAATATATAACTTAATATGTAAAGATTATTTAACATTTCGTATATTTTATTTGACTTTAATCTTTACTTAACCTTTACTTTCATTTTACTGTGAGCAACTGCAACCCAACAAATTCCCTGTGGGAACAATAAAGCATTCTGATTTTGATTCTGAAAATATGCTATTTAGCCAAAAGTAAGTGGACTCCTTAACATCACACTGATATATAGTTCTGTGCCCAACCTTTTACCACAAAGATTGAAGCACACAATTGTATATAACGTCTATACACCAACCAGGCAGAACATTATGACCACCAATCGAGCATAACATTGGTGACTAATGGAGCATTAACAGCATTTACTTCTTCAGCAATGTGAGCTACAGGAGCTCGTCTGTTGGACCAGCCTTCGCTCCCCATGTGCATAAATGAGCCTCGGAGGCCAATGACCCTGTCACCGCTTCACCACTGTTCCTTCCTTGGACCGCTTTTAATAGAAACTGATTACTGCAGACCAGGAACATCCCACAAGAGCTGTAGTTTTGGAGATGCTCTGACCCAGTCGTCTAGACGTCACAATTTTGTCAAACTCGCTCAAATCCTTACGTTCGCCCATTTTTCCTGCTTCTAAAATCAACTTTGAGGACAAAATGTTCACTTGCTGCCTAATAAATATATGCACCCAGTAACAGGTGCCATGATGAAGAGATCATCAGTGCTATTCAACTCACCGCTCATAATATTATAATGCCATAATGTTACGCCTGAAGCGTGTATGTGCTGTAACACGACAATTTCGCTTTCAATTAGTCTACAAGACACAAATATGTTGCAGCATGATGATGCCCCCAAGCACAAAATGAGCTTCATGAAGACGATGGTATGTAAAGGTATGTAGGTGGAACAACTGTAGTGTCCACCGCAAAGCCCTGACCTTCACATCTCCACTGAACACCTTTGGAATAAACACAAAGTGGAGTGTGTGCATTCCATCTGTGCATTATCAGTGTCAGATCCAGGTGTGAAAGACTTGTTGCATCTTTTTCCAAAAAGACTCCTGGCTGTATTAGATCAAAAGGGGGCTTCTACTAAATACTGAGCAAAGGGTCTGAATACTTAGGACCATGTGATATTTCAGTTTATCTTTTTTAATAAATCTGCAACAATGTCAACAATTCTGTGTTTTTCTGTCAATATGGGGAGCTGTGTGTACATTTATGAGGAAGAAGAATGAACCTAAATGATTTTAGCAAATGGCTGCAATATAACAAAGAGTGAAAAGTTTAAGGGGGTCTGAATACTTTCCGTACCCACTGTATATATAAAAAAAAAAAACTAAATCCTAGACATTAAATAACATGTAATCACATGTTTTAATGCACCACGCCTTCAATCAGCAATTAACTAATACCCCGTTCATTCATATTCTTCTATAAAGAACAGCTCGTTGAAATATAGCATTGAAATCGGTGTCACGTTTAAAGAACAACAATGCGCTCTTCTCCTCGAGCCACTGAAGCTGAGATCAAACGGTTGCTGGTCAATAACTACTCACAATTAGCTGTGAAGCAAACCACTGCAGGCTTCAGTTAGGCCCGGATTAGCACACGCTTTGAGCTCGGATCAATCTGAGCGTTAATTACAGCCGAATCCATCATGCAGTCCCAGAGCTGCAGGAGATTCAATCAGAGTAGTTACTACCTGTAACCTTCACACTAATACCTTAGAGTGGGACAGAGCAATAATGATAATAATACTAACAAAATTGATATTTTATATAAAAATTTAAATTGGTATTTATATAAAAACCTTTTTGATTATTATAAAAAAGAAAATTCATAATATATATATATATTGGGTCACCTGAACTTTCCTGCTATATGTGGTTCTTTTCCAAACTGTTACCACAAATCTGGAGGCACTCAATTGTACAGGACGTCTTTAGATGACGCTATAATAAAATTTAGCAATTACTTAAACTTGGAAACCCAAACCTGTTCCAGCATGGCGATGCCCCTGTGCACAAAGTGAGCTCCTTGAAGATCTGGTTTACATGCTTTGGAGAGGAAGATCATGAGTGGCCTGATATAGAGCTCTGATCTCATTCCTACTGAAGACCTTTCGAAAGAATGTGAACGCTGACTGCACCCCAGGTCTCCTCACCTACATCAGTATCTGCCTTTCATAATTGATTGTGGCTGATGAACACAAATATCCATAAGCACATTCTAAAATCTAGTGGAACATCTTCCCAGAAGAGTGAAGGGAATTATAAGAATAAAAAGAACTTAATGTGGAATGCAGTGCTGAAAAATCGCATACCATACTTATGACAAGGTGACCCAATACTCAATACAGTGTATATATACACTCAGACACACACACACACACACACACACACACACACACACACACACTGTGAAAGTGCATAACTTTCATTAGACTCAAGTCATAGGTTGTAGTGTTCTTTTATTTGCTATTGCACTTTAATTTGTAAAAGTGTTTTTTCATTAAAAAACGAGATTTAAATCTCCTTGTCCATATTGAACTACACTGGAAAACCCAGACTATATATACAACACACACACACACACACACACACACACACACACACACACACACACACACACACACACACACACACACACACTATATATACATATATATAAAATAAATTATTCTTTTACTCCACCAAAAAATAATCTTTAATTACTAATAAAGTTTTGCGCTACGTCTCAAATCCTAATGATTTGTCATTTAAAACCCCATAATTACTTTACAAGTTACAATTATAAGTATATTGTGTCTTCGTGCTCTATGTTGAGTTTGGTCTCACTAATAATAAACATACATTTGCATTAAAACATCCATATTTGTCCATGGCCATGTTGATTAGAGCATTGAAAACTTGAAAAGTTGAAAAATTCAAGGGACATTTGGAACAGATAAAAATGTAGGATTAAGTTGTGATTAATCGCAATTTAAGAAATAATTAAAACATATTTAATTGCGATCGATATATATATATATATATACAGTACAGACCAAAAGTTTGGACACACCTTCTCATTCAAAGAGTTTTCTTTATTTTCATGACTATGAAAATTGTAGAGTCACACTGAAGGCATCAAGGGCTATTTAACCAAGAAGGAGAGTGATGGGGTGCTGCGCCAGATGACCTGGCCTCCACAGTCACCGGACCTGAACCCAATCGAGATGGTTTAGGAGTGAGCTGGACCGCAGAGTGAAGGCAAAAGGGCCAATAAGTGCCAAGCATCTCTCGGGGAACTCCTTCAAGACTGTTGGAAGACCATTTCAGGTGACTACCTCTTGAAGCTCATCAAGAGAATGCCAAGAGTGTGCAAAGCAGTAATCAAAGCAAAAGGTGGCTACTTTGAAGAACCTACAATATGACATTTTTCAGTTGTTCCACACTTTTTTGTTATGTATATAATTCCATATATAATTCCACATGTGTTAATTCATAGTTTTGATGCCTTCAGTGTGAATCTACAATTTTCATAGTCATGAAAATAAAGAAAACTCTTTGAATGAGAAGGTGTGTCCAATATATATATATATATGCTTTAATTATTTATTTCATTTATTGTATATTATATAATCTATAGTACAAAATATATATTACACTATTATATATAAGATATACAATTTTAAATATTATTATATAAAAAGCTTTCATAATGTGTTTTTTTTATTTTTTTAATCTTAAATAAAAATAGGACACTTAGATGCCCATCCCTAAAGACGGCCCCCACCCATAACGGTGCCTACATTTATTGAAGCTCGTAATGGAGGACTAGGGGAGCTCTTTCCTCAGGCAAGTGGGGAGAGACACAGCCTATCACTTCATATAAGAATAGGCCATGTGTGATAGACCTGACCTACATTTCCTCTCTCTTTTTCTCCCCCTCCCTCTCCCTCTCTCTGTCTCTGGTTTAGTGGGAGCGAGGGCGAATGTTCTGCTGCACATCTTTAAATGTGCTATGTTTCCCATAACACCCCATCCCATACAGATGAATGTGTTCATCTGTATCTTTATTTCGAATTCCTGATCAGTGTTTCACAAAGTCAGTTTTAAATACACAGAAATCGAATAAATATTGCTTAGATTGTTGCAGATGAAGAAGAAAAACTTTAATGGAGAATAATTATGTTAATTGAATCAACCCAGTTAACAGCCAGGTTTTTTCTTGTCTGACCTTTCTGAGCAACTGACTCATAACTCCACCCTCTGCTGCGGATCATCAGAAGGCTCGAGCGTCACAGGCCGGGTAACTCTTCAGGCCATTTTTTTTCTCTTATAATTGTAGACTAAGTGAAGAAATGGCTGTTTATAGTGGAGATAATTTCATTAACATACTGTGGCATAAAAAGAATAAAGCAATCTGGCAACCCAGTGAGGATTTCCTCATCAGTGCATACCAAAAACCCTTTACTTTGTTATATTTTCCCTACAATAGGTTCTCAAGCTCCAATCCAAAGTGAACTTTATTTCCATTCCTCGTCTGAAAAAAAAGCTCCTTTAATAAACTATGAGAGTCAGATTGCACACTGGGCTGCTGCTGGTGACGTCATGTGACCTTGTTTCAGCAGAAGCAGAAGGAACCTACCACGCAGCTGCAGGTCAAACTCTCTTCTGCTCTTCTCACTGCTCAGGATCTTCCAGGCCTGGTCCACTTCTATGAACCTCTGCAGTTGCAGCCCCGCCTCCTCTTCTGATAGGCCAGGGTTCTGCTTATCTGGATGAAACTACCAATGAGAAAAGAGGCCACGCAACCATTATTTAAAGACACATCTAACCAGCAGTATTTATTATAATATATTACAATAACGTCCTGTTCTTTATAACAGAAACACATTTGGCACCGACTACATATGAAAAACATTAGCAGAAGCCTCATCTCTTTAAAAATACAAAATATTTCTCATCTTAAAATAGATGAATTACAAGCATAAAAAATGCTGTTTGCAGATTTATATGCAAAGATGTTTATATCACTTTATGCAGTCCTTAATCTCAGTGGTGGACAGTACCGAAGTATAAATGTAATTCATCACTGTAAATAAGGAGCTTTTTTTTTTTTTTTCTTTACTGCAGTATTTTTGTTTGGGGAGACTTTTACTTGAACTTCACTACATTTCAAAGTGAAAATCTTCCTTTTTACTCAACTACATTTTGCAAAATCATTAATTTTCTTTTTATTTCTGAGTGGCTAAAACCTTGGTCAAACACGCAGCAATCCACCAATCAGGGCGCGTGCTCTGTTTTGAACCGGTTTTGATTGGCGCTTGGTGTATCTGCTTATCACCAACATACGGTTCGGAATCAATTCAACATCAAGCAGAACATTTTGAGAGAAATAAATGATGGAAGAAACTCCAGACTCGAATTGGAACTTTTTTTTTGCAAGATTTTCATTAAATTGAAAAGAAGGTTTTGGGCTCATGGTCATTTTAATAAATATGAATTAGTCAAACACTAATTAATATCATTCTATTAATAGATCGGTGCACTGAGTCACATTAGAGTCTTTTCACATAAACTGAGTTGATTAAACAAGAGTCATGTGACAAAAATAATAGGAACATTATAGCCTTTGGATTCTTAAGTACATCTGAAGGCAAATACTTTTGACTAGAAAAATACTTTGAATCAAATGAGGTACACTTTTATTGTTACTGGAGTCATATTTTACACAGAGTATCTCTAATTTAACTACATGGTTTGTGTACTTCGTCCATCGTCCATTGAAAGCTCATATATACCAGCAGTAGGATTATACAACAAGCGACACAGCAAGGATGTTTTTTTAGGATGTTTTTTGGATGAATGAAATTTTCCCTTAACTTGAACTGTGAGACCCAAACCTGGACAGTGCTCAAACAGTGCCAGCTCTAGGAACATATACTTTACATGGGGTGAAGTGGAAGATCTCCTGCTGAAGATCTCTGATCTTAACCCAATTGAACACCTTTTGGGTGAATTGGAACATTGACTGCACCCCAGGCCTCTTCATGTCACCTACATCAGTAACTTCATTAAAACCCTTGTAACTGAACGAGCACAAATCTCCAAAAAATCTGGTGGAACATCTTCCCAGAAGCGTGGAGATTATTATAAGAGCAATTGGGGACTACATGTAGAATGGGATGATCAAAATGCACACAATCTTACGCTGAGGTGTCCACAAACTTTTCTCCATGGCGGCACTGTATTTGTCTTTCACTCTGTGAGCAGATGAGAAATCATTATAAGATTGACGAGAACCTGAATCCAAGGATAATGAGGAAAAAACTACACAGCTTATTCAGGTCCAAAAAAATATGGAGATGATCAAGATGTTCTTTGAGATCTAATGTGTTTCTAACGTTCCTGTTAGCATGGTCTGGACATGGTCTTCTCCTGATGGTCATATTTTTCAGGTTCATGAGAGATTCTGAAGAGGTTGAGTAGGACAAACTGATTTATTTTTTTAATTTTTTTTGCCAGGCATTGAAATGGCCAATAGTTACACTGTGACAGACAGAGCGTTCCTTGTGTGCGTGTTTGTATCTGCTGCCAAACACAAACAATGATGCATGGCAACTACGGTGGACTCGAATAACCATCCGTCCCAGACTGGCCAATTACTGTCTGCCGCAATTATATTTCTCATTTTAAGCAACCAGGATTTCGACTAATCATTTCAGGCAATTACTTAAAAAAAATTAATAAAAACAAAAAAAAGAACTAATTAAAATTTTAAGACCAGCCCTGCATTTAAATGATTTTCTTTCTCCACTACTTCAATGCATTTTTTGAGTAATGTATTTAATAGCGTTTTCACAGTCTTTATTACACAAATTTTGAACTTCCTCCCTGCGTCATGGACGAGCGATGCACAGAGCCAAGTGTGAAGAAGCGCTCCTGCGTTGTGGCTGAACGAGAATAGAGGGGGTGTGTTCGTTCCCTGCTGCCTCCGTCAACTACTCACATCTATTTCAAACCATCTCAGGGATCAGAGCGATACAGTCGGAAACAGTAAGAAGCCGACAAAAGAGGAGAAGAGAAGAGAAGAGAAGAGAAGAGAAGAGAAGAGAAGAGAAGAGAAGAGAAGAGAAGAGAAGAGAAGAGAAGAGAAGGGCCATAAAGAAGGAGATGAAAATTAGTGGAAAAAAGAATAATCAAGAGATAATAACCAGGAAAAAAAAAAAAAAAGAAAAAGAAGAAATGAGAAGAAATAAGAAAAAAGAAACAAGGAGAGGAAAGGAGAGGAGCGAAGAGAAGAGAAGAGAAGAGAAGAGAAGAGAAGAGAAGAGAAGAGAAGAGAAGAGAAGAGAAGAGAAGGGGCCTGATCACTACAGCCACATGACACTGTATTTAGGGATGAACTGATATAAACTTTCTGCCATGAAGAGAGAGTCGATATTTCCATGTCGATACCTGCCCTACTGATCCACACCACCAAACTACTTTATACAGCTTTAAACCATATCAGCAAATCCAGATCATTTTTTCTCATATTTCTTTCTTTATTTTAATATTAGTTGTCCAAAAAAAACAAGACAGTGTTGAATTAAACCAATCATCAGTGTCTGTGTTATTCTGCACCTCCACAACGTTCTGTCACTTTCACCATGAATCGTTTCTATCCTGACGGGGCGTGGTCTCTTCCAAGACATCTCCGCCTCCTTTTGCACACAAGGAATCAATGCCTGAGGATGAACCTGATGATAAATCAAACTCTACGGACTTCTTCGATCAACACCGATATGCTGATAGCGTCCAGTAATTTGGACATCTGCTGGTCAGATTCTAAAAGGGACACACCGGCCGTCCATATTCAGTCTGCTTTTGAACTAGATCTGCCCTGAACGCGGCAGAATTCAGGTCTCGAGTTCAAAGTTTCCGTCTTCGCCACAGTCCAAGCTCTTCTTAATTAAAGCTACGAGAACGGTCCGATCATAAGCACCTTTGATTCTGTTGATCTCGGATACACGGGACTCCTGCAGAGAGGATTACACTGACTTACGCTGGGTGTGGGAACATGCCTGGAGATCAGAGACTCGGAGCAAGCTGTAGGCCAAAAGCAGGAAATATTCAGGCCCTGGGTTTTGGTAGTTTGTAGGTGAGTCAGAACAAAAACTAAACAAAAAAACATAGAAAAAACTAGAAAAACAAAAACACACGAGGGTCTCATGTGTCAACATCAAGGCATTAGGCGTACAAATCCCAATGTCCTACCTCTGGGTAGAGTTCTTTTCTATTGGATGATAAAGTGGAGAACTGGAACGCTAACGATTTCATCGAAAGTCGAATTTATAAACAATACAATGCACTGATCGTTATATCTTCGATAAACCAGCTTCTCTGTACCACTCCTGTCTGTTTGGTTTCTTGGCAAAAAAAAAAAAATGCTACTCCTGAATGAGGTTCCGTAAACAAGCATCTATCCGGCCACAGCTGTGTTCGTGTCACACCTACTAAAGGCACGACAAAACATCCTGAGAGGGAAAGCAGTCTGTGGTAAAGGCCACCGATGGTGGAAAGCGTCAAAGCAACACGAGCAGCATGACTCTCGGCTCGCTCGGCCAAGAGGTGAGTCTTCGGGCTGAGAGTTCCCAACTCTCTCTGCAGTCAAGAGATTCCCCTGCGGTGAGGAGAAGGGATACAGAAACACAAACATCTCCCTGGGCGCTTTATTGTCCAGCAGGGGTACACAGTCCATGAGTCTGTGGATAGAGAAAGCTGTAGAGTATGTACAATAGAGATGGTAAAATTTACCGATTCGTATCGGTGCGTCGGATCCAATTTTAAACAAGGTGATGCATTGATTTAAAGTAAAAAAAAAAAAAAAGTGTGCATCAGACTTTTACAAGTTTCCATTTGTATCGCGATGCATCGTTTTGAACATATTTTCGGTGTTAAAAATTTTATTCTATGTAAGGTTTATATATTTATATTATAGAGCAGTGGTCCCCAAACCCCGGGCCACAGATTGGCACCGGTCTGTTGGTCCATTGGTACCAGGCTGCACAGAAAGAATACATAACTTACATTATTTCTGTTTTATTTATTATCTGATTCTGAACGATGTTTTATTTTGATTTAAATTTATATTTAAATTACCGGATTCTCTCTGCCACATCTGTCTATGACTCACTCTTGATGCATGTCAAGATGCCTCGGTTACATGTCTTACCTCCATCCTCTACCTTCTTAAAGTGGCTGCTCAGGCCGGAACTACATAATACATTACCGCTAAATTTAAACCCCCAAGCGAGCAAAATGAACAAAAAACAACACAGTAGATTCACGTTTATTATTAAATTTAGAAAATACCAGTTTTTATGTCGGTCGTATCATTTTATTTTGTTATATTTATCCACCACACCTTAAAGGCCGGTCCGTGAAAATATTGTCCAACATGAAAACCAGCCCGTGGTATTATTTAGAAAGTGACCAATAATTTTGTTTC
The DNA here is from genome assembly GCF_946808225.1 of Silurus aristotelis. Lineage (NCBI taxonomy): Eukaryota > Metazoa > Chordata > Actinopteri > Siluriformes > Siluridae > Silurus > Silurus aristotelis. The sequence goes on along the minus strand of NC_139587.1, from coordinate 24,878,483 downwards.
TTAAACGCGTTCTCTCAGCACCGCTTCTCCTAAAGTAAATATGAAGCATCGCAACACTACGGAGACCGAGGCGTGTTCTGAGGGTCACATAAAATATAGATTAACATGGCAGAGGTAGAGCTGCATCTTCCTGCAGACACAACAGCAAAAGAACGTCTGGTTTTATTTCATCTTTTTTTTTGTTGCACTACAGGGACCTGTTTTATGAAAGGGGCATGCGATAGAAGTGAGAAGGCACTTAAGCAAGTGTATGATGTCTGTCTGAACCAAAGAAATAAAAGTGTAGCACAGTGAATTGCGGAGATAAACACATCATTCGATTGTTAAATTCTGTAAAGCTGCTTTGAGACAATGTCCATTGTGGAAAACGCTCTAGAAACTTAAAATGCATAGCATCAGATGATTTCCTTTGCACTGTAGTGCATTGAATCACATTGTAGCTACTTCATATGTATCTTTGGCTATGCATCCAGATGCGAATCGCATCAGCCTCAGTTATGGAGATGCGCATCACTAGTATACAGTATGTAAAAGCTCCTCAAAGCCTATGAGATTAGTATTAGTAGATGCCGACCCTGCAAACATCCCGAACCATCTAGAGACGTACCAGCGCTTTTGGATTCCACCTCATGAAGAGTTTAGACATTGGACGACTTTGAGTGTTTGAAGGCTCTGGCATGGAGAAGCTGGTGTTGGATTTATGATGATCTCAAATGTTGAGCTATTTTATGAGTTCCTCAGTAGCTCCTGGCTACATAACCTCAAATGACTGTATAAGACTGTAGAAAGAACATTACTCATAATCACACACTCCAGTGCTCATGTTAGTTCTCACTCTCCAGTGTTCTGTATTGTTTTAAAGATTTATAATCACACTCTTGATATCACCCAAATGAGGATGGGTTTCCTTTTGAGTCTGGTTCCTCTTGAGGTTTCTTCCTTATAACATCTAAGGGAGTTCTTCCTTGCCACAGTCACCACGGCTGCTCATCAGGGATAAACACACATCACTCACCTTAACTCAAATTCTGTAAAGCTGCTTTGAAAATTGCTATAGAAATAAACTTGACTATTGTCATAGTGATAGTTGTAGCTCAGTGGTTAAACTTCTGAAGCCCTTAGATAAGGCCCTTAAACCACAAATGCCCAAGATGTATAAATGAGATAATTGTAAGTCGATCTGCATAAGGGCGCCTGCCGTAATGTCGAAATGTCACGCTGAAATACTATTAAAAGCAATCGAACGGAAGTTGTTAAAGAAAATATTCATTATCGACATCCATTATGCACGACGGAGCCGTGAAAATAAGATTCCTATCCGCTCATGCGTAAAGTTTAACATATGTCAGGGCAGAAATGGCTTCCATACTGCTCTATATAAGACATGTGATGTGTCAATATACACCCCCCCTTTTGGTTTTCCACTTGGCTGCTCTCGCACCTTCACCTGACGGAGTCCAGGTGCTCGCCATAAATACAGTGCTGAACGAGAAACGTCACTTCTGCAATCTCTTCCCCCTCCCATCCTTTTTTTGTCTTTCTCTCTCTCTCTCTCTTTTCCCTGCTTCCTCACCGGAGTTACACGCTTTAATTGCTGTCCCTTTGCACGCGTTGTAAAATATTCATTTACTGGGCCTAATGGAGCTTGGAGAGCAGAAGCACAATATAAAGGCCCGGCCAATTTAGAGCGCTCGCCGACGCGGCCCATACATCATCGCGTGGCCGAGGAACACACTCGCGCCATGCTCGGGGGCCACGGGAAAGGCCAGCAGCATCACGCTACTGCCACCTAATGTCAGTCCATACAATACAGACAATACTGCAAATGCACAGTATGCACACACACACACACACACACACACACACACACACACACACACACACACACACACACACACACACACACACACACACAGTGAGGGAGGGGGGAATTTTCTTTTTTGGTGCACCACGTGTCCTGATATTCCTAGAAAAGCTCTAGTATATTTAATGAGGACACAATAAATAGTGTTTTGCTCTACAGTGACTCTTTCGGCACTCTTCATCTGTCTGAATGGACTTCACTGGGCATTGAGAAATCGGTCAAAACGGTGTCGTGAAGCTAAATAAAACACTAAACTTGGTACGCCATTCTCTCACATTTCTCATATCCTAAGAATTTCTGTGCCAACAGTTATAACCTTGCATTTGCTTATATTATAGAGTTCATTTACGAAAATTACTTCCTATGCGTCCTGTAGGAAGATCAAAGAAACGTAAGTCTTAATAATTGTAACTCGGGGCGTTTCGATCTTACGATGATGATGATGATACTACAAATATTTAGCAGCATGTAAGCGGTATGATACATTTACATTTGCGGCATTTAGCAGACGCCGTGTCCAGAGCGACGTACAAAAGTGCTTTAAATCTCGAGCAATGAATAAATCTACACTGGTACACTAGATTACAAAGTTAATTTAAGTGTTTCAGGAAGAGGTGGGTTTTCAACCGTCGCTTAAAGATAACCAGGGTCTCCGCTGTTTGGACATCTAGGGGAATTTCATTCGACCACCTCGGTGCCAGAACAGAAAAGAGATACGTTGGGACGTGGCCAGGATATATACGTATCTCACGCCTTGTGAGATGCCTTATTCTCACCAGTAATCGGCAGAGTTCAGTTGTCTCGGTGTCTCTGTGTTAGAGCGCATATTTTTCCGAAACTGAACAGGCTCCGCCCTACACTGGGTAAAAATAAACAATTAAATCAACCGATCGTTTTTAAAATTGATACAGGATGAAAACAAACACTCGGAAAAATGTGTTGATGTAAATAAATATGAATATATTAATTAATAAATATAATGATATATTAATAAATTATGAAAAACAAGTATAATATATCGCTCTCCGTGCAGCGTGTCGTTCGCGTGTAAACAAACAGCACGTGGCATTAGCGATTTGCCACTAGAGGCCGCTCTCCTGATGACAGCAAACCGGAAGACGGAAAACTACCGGTATGGATTTTTGCCCAAGCCGATTGTTCCAGCAATTACTACCAGTGCCGATTAATCAGCAAAACCGATTAATTGGTCCGCTTCCAGTAAAAATTGTGACTGGATAACCATTCCCGAGTTTTGATTGCCTGGAAACCTGACCGACCATGTGAAAAAATTGGCACCAGATGTTAAGTAATAACAGACACTTGACCATCATATGCACATGTGGTCTTTACCAAACAAGTTCCCTTCAGTGGAACTACAACATCCAAACCTGTTCCTCTGCACAAAGCGAGCTCCATGAAGACGTTTTTCCAACATCCTTCACAGAGAACTTACCTCAACACCTTTGGATTATATTGGAATACCAACGTCTTAATTCAAAATCAGTGATCTCAGCCCACAGCCTTGCTCCAAAATGTAGCGGAAAGCCTTCCAAGAAGAGGGGTTGCTAATTAGAAGAGCAAACATTGACCAATTTTGAAATGCTACCTTCAACAAGAACATATGAGCACAACGGTCAGGTGTGTGCACAGACTTTTAAGTGTAATAAACGCCTGGACTTGAGTAGGCTGTGTTTCTGCCTTCTCCTGTGTGATGCTTTTATGTGACCTGTGAATAAGGTTTCAATGCAAGTGACTCCTGATGCTTTAATCAGATAATAATGCTAATCAGAAATCATACATTCGTTCAAAAATCTTTCTGAAACGAGTATTAAGACAAAACACTGTACCTTCAGCACCAGGCTCTGATACTTCTGTTTTAGCTCTTGTAACTCGTCAACAGGAGTCGCACCAAGTATTGAGTACCAGTTCTTCTCTAGATCCGGAGCATTCATCATTCTCCTGTACAACAAATAAAGAATTCATCTCTAGGATCATTTTGCACACCTTCAAGTATCACCTAAAGTGGTCTGTAGCACAGTGTGTTGATAAGCTACCGTATTTTCCAGACTATAAGCCGCTACATTTTTCCCACGCTTTGAACCCCGCGGCTTAAACAGCGAAGAGGTTAATTTATGGATTTTTCCGGGGTTTTTCCCAGTTTCACAAGCTTCAAAACAAAAAACTGAGCCCCGTAACATTAGACCAATGAAATTGCCAAACGGGTTCAGGTAAATCAATGAAATTCTTTATATTAAATCAGATGCGCTCCCACTGAATCGGGCCACACCACATCATAAATATGGATGATGTTCCTCTGACGTTTGACGTGCCGCTCACTCGGACTGAAAACAACCAGGCATGAAAAAATGCACTTTACCTGTGTTCTGAGCTGCACAGCATCGGGAGAAAAGCTTCACCGATGGTGATTTTTAAACGCACGACGATGCCAAAAGAAAATCTCCAGAGAGAAATAGTTGTGAAAGGAAGGAGGAAGACAGTGAACAATGACTTTCTTGGTAGGCTACTGTTTAGATACAAGCCGTGTAACAGTCACTGTCTTTCATTAAAGCCTGATTAAAGTTCATTAGTTTCAGTGTAGGAACCTGCGGCTTATAGACAGGTGCAGCGTATTTATGTTCAAAATAAAAATTTTGTAAAATTCAGTGGGTGCGGCTTGTATTTGGGTGCGCTTAATAGTCCGGAAATTACGGTAGTTTTGACAGATTTATATTCCAAGCAGCAAAAACACACAAGAATTGGACACTTAATGATGGACGAAAGTTCTGTGGACAAATGAGTCCATAGACATGTTTGGCTCTAACAGAAGAACTTGGGAGAGAAGATGTTAGCAGACTGCCTCACTTCCACAGTGAAACATGGAGGTGGAAGCTTAATGATTTGGGGTTGTTTTGGAGCAAAGAAGGTTGCAGACATTTCGAGTGAAAGTACCCAACATGGCGATCATTCCATACTTCAACACCATGCGATTCCATCTAAAGTGCAGCTAACTTCACCATGCGACAAGACAACTAGCCGAAGCGTACGTCCGAGCTCTGTAAGCCTTATTTAGAGAGCAAACAGTGGAAGTTGTATCCATCGTGAAATGGCCTGCTTAGTCAGCACTCCTACATCTTATTGAACTGCTCTGGGATAAACTGGACCGCAGGATAGAAATCATGAGGCATAGCAAAGTGTTTCAGATGAATGTTTGGAGAAACGAACTGCAAGGGTGGGTAAAGTCGTTATTCGTTCCAATGGGGATTTTTCAATGGAAATACAGTGAAACATCTGTACATTTATATATATATATATATATATATGTAATGATAGTTTGTTGCATATAAATAAAAGGCGCATACATGTGTCTCTTAAAAACCTTAAACAATTAATTGTTTCCAAGCGTGTGTTGTGTTGTAGCTCTATGTTGTTTAGTGTAGCACCAGGGTTCCGGAGGAACGTTGTCTCATTTTTACTGTGTACTACTGTGTTTAGTGAAAATGACAATAAAAGCCTCTTGACTTGACTTGACTTTTGACAGGCTTTGTATGTTTATCAGGCACTAAAACCAATTTTTATTAAGTTTATGATGTAGACATTTCCAGTCACACGTATAGTAGGTCTGATCATAAACTTTGAAAGCAGCAAATTAGAATTACAATTAGTAAAATCTATAGACAGACAGACAGACAGACAGACAGACAATCATACACACACCCACCCTAATAGATGGATAGTTGGGAAGGTAGGTAGGTAGACAGACAGACAGACAAACAGACAGACAGACAGACAGACACATACATACATACATACTTCTAAACAACCTTCCGCAATGGTCATTTCTTAATTCAGACAGTTTATCACGTAAACAGTAAATAATGCTACAATGTAAGTGCTCCACACACACATATGCTCTTGCTAGCTCAAGTGATTAGCATGCTAACTAGCTAGCGTCGTAGCAACCCACAGAACAGTTTGAAAAATACTTAAAGCGGAGTTCTACAAACCGTGACAGTGAACTCGGACTCGGAATAGGAAAAAGAGAAGGCGAAGCTCATGTCAAGAGAATTTTCATCTTTTTCAGGTGAGGCTCAAACTACACAGGCTAGTTAGGCTAATGGGCAGCTTAGCGTCCTTGGTGTCCCACCATTTCCGCCTCGGTAGAAACACAGTGTGTTTTATTATACCATGCACTTCTTTAGAGTAAGACTATTTTGCACAGTAAATAAATATTAGAATTAGAAAATTAGAAAATGTCTTAATTTGTGCACTTTAAATATATAAATATGTTTTACCATTTAGAAAATAGAAAGCGTTTCGTTTAAGTTTCTACCCGGATGACGTACATGGTAACACACTATAGGACGGGAGCACGCGGTTTCTATGGAAACGAAGTGCCGTGCACGGCGATACGACATCCAAAGGGGACAGTCAATAAATGATTAGATAGATATAAATGATTAGATAGATAGATAGATAGATAGATAGATAGATAGATAGATAGATAGATAGATAGATAGATAGATAGATAGATAGATAGATAGATAGATAGAGAGAGAGAGAGAGAGAGAGAGAGAGAGAGAGAGAGAGAGAGAGAGAGAGAGAGACAGACAGACAGACAGACAGACAGAAACAAACAGAAGATAGATTACGACAGACAGACAGTAAGTAATAAAAAAGTAAACAAACAGAAGATAGATTACGATAGACAGACAGACAGACAGATCAGCATTTAAGAACAAGCCGTGAGTTTTGAATCCACACATCTGCACGCTCCAGCTCATTTCATTGCATGTGATATCATGAAGATGTCTAATTAATTTAAAACAGCCAAAGGTGTGGGATTCATTAAAATTCCAGGATTGAAGCCTGATAAACTCCATAACTATCTTCATGTGATCAGTCATAAGAATTGAAATGATAAAATCATGCTATCATAGATTTTGAACAAGGAAGCATGTTACTGCATCATGAATATTTTTCTTATTATTTTATAAATAATAATAGAAATATTATTATATGATCTGCTAATCTCAGATCAGCCAGACCCTACAGCCGATAGACAGGATGGCTGAGAAGATCACCAGCGTCTCTCTTACTCCAATCATGGACATTTACATAATACACTGCATCTGCAACGCTCCCAGCTTTGTAACCATTTAATCACTAGGATTGACTAAAAGATAAAAACTAGATAGATAGATAGATAGATAGATAGATAGATAGATAGATAGATAGATAGATAGATAGATAGATAGATAGATACAGTGAGGAAAATAAGTATTTGAACACACTGCTATTTTGCAAGTTCTCCCACTTAGAAATTATGGAGGGGTCTGAAATTGTCATCGTAGGTGCATGTCCACTGTGAGAGACATAATCTAAAAAAAATTAATCCAGAAAGCACAATGTATGATTTTTAAACTATTTATTTGTATGATACAGCTGCAAATAAGTATTTGAACACCTGTCTATCAGCTAGAATTCTGACCCTCAAAGACCTGTTAGTCTGCCTTTAAAATGTCCACCTCCACTACATTTATTATCCTAAATTAGATGCACCTGTTTGAGGTCGTTAGCTGCATAAAGACACCTGTCCACCCCATACAATCAGTAAGAATCCAACTACTAACATGGCCAAGACCAAAGAGCTGTCCAAAGACACTAGAGACAAAATTGTACACCTCCACAAGGCTGGAAAGGGCTACGGGGAAATTGCCAAGCAGCTTGGTGAAAAAAGGTCCACTGTTGGAGCAATCATTAGAAAATGGAAGAAGCTAAACATGACTGTCAATCTCCCTTGGACTGGGGCTCCATGCAAGATCTCACCTCGTGGGGTCTCAATGATCCTAAGGAAGGTGAGAAATCAGCCCAGAATTACACGGGAGGAGCTGGTCAATGACCTGAAAAGTGCTGGGACCACCATTTCCAAGGTTACTGTTGGTAATACACTAAGACGTCATGGTTTGAAATCATGCATGGCACGGAAGGTTCCCCTGCTTAAACCAGCACATGTCAGGCACGTCTTAAGTTTGCCAATGACCATTTGGATGATCCAGAGGAGTCATGGGAAAAAGTCATGTGGTCAGATAAGACCAAAATAGAACTTTTGGGTCATAATTCCACTAAACGTGTTTGGAAGAAGAAGAATGATGAGTACTATCCCAAGAACACCATCCCTACTGTGAAGCATGGCGGTGGTAGCATCATGCTTTGGGGGTGTTTTTCTGCACATGGGACAGGGCGACTGCACTGTATTAAGGAGAGGATGACCGGGGCCATGTATTGCGAGATTTTGGGGAACAACCTCCTTCCCTCAGTTAGAGCATTGAAGATGGGTCGAGGCTGGGTCTTCCAACATGACAATGACCCAAAGCACACAGCCAGAATAACCAAGGAGTGGCTCTGTAAGAAGCATATCAAGGTTCTGGCGTGGCCTAGCCAGTCTCCAGAACTAAACCCAATAGAGAATCTTTGGAGGGAGCTCAGACTCCATGTTTCTCAGCGACAGGCCAGAAACCTGACTGATCTAGAGAAGATCTGTGTGGAGGAGTGGGCCAAAATCCCTCCTGCAGTGTGTGCAAACCTGGTGAAAAACTACAGGAAACGTTTGACCTCTGTAATTGCAAACAAAGGCTACTGTACCAAATATTAACATTGACTTTCTCAGGTGTTCAAATACTTATTTGCAGCTGTATCATACAAATTAATAGTTAAAAAATCATACATTGTGTTTTCTGGATTTTTTTTTTTCAGATTTCAGACCCCTCCATGATTTCTAAGTGGGAGAACTTGCAAAATAGCAGGGTGTTTAAATACTTATTTTCCTCACTGTAGATAGATAGATAGATAGATAGATAGATAGATAGATAGATAGATAGATAGATAGATAGATAGATAGATAGATAGATAGATAGATAGATAGATAGATAGATAGATAGATAGCGTGCACAAATAAATAGATAATTACAGTCAATAAGAAATAAGTAAGTAATAAATAAGTAAACAAACAGAAGATAGATTACAGTAGACGGATGGACAGACGGACAGACAGACGGGCAGGCGGACGGACGGACGGACGGACGGACGGACGGACGGACGGACGGACTGACTGACTGACTGACTGACTGACTGACTGACTGACTGACTGACTGACTGACTGACAGACAGACAGACAGACAGACAGACAGACAGACAGACAGACAGACAGACAGACAGACAGACAGACAGACAGATAGATAGATAGATAGATAGATAGATAGATAGATAGATAATGTTTTCTAGTGTGAGATTGGAGTGAATGGTGTCAGGTGTTGTTGTTTTTTTTTTAATTGTGAGAATGATTTCAAAATAAATAATCACACCAGCGGGTCTTGAAGAAGGACACTTCGCCCTGAACACACCACAGCCGTGCATGTCTCCTGCTGCTAATTATTAAAACGTTTTAATGAGCATTTGGATAAATGACACATGTGACACAAGAAACATATTGTTTACCTTCGGGCTTTATGATAAATAAGTGTTCAGCTTCTGTTTTCACTTTCACTAGTTTTTGTCACTTCCTCCATATTTATTTTCTTTTATATTACATTGTATTATACAGTGATCCTCTTCTTCTCCTTCCTCAGTATTACTGTTGTAAATGAATCATTAGTATAATAACAATAATAATATCTATGAATTTTCTTCAACAGCAATAAAATATGGGAAGAAGTAAAAGAGGAAGAAGAGAAGAAAACAGAAAGCAAAGCATTTTATTTCGCATATCATTTATATGAGCTGTTTTCTAACAGACATCATTTCTTTACATATTAATGTGCTAATAGATTATTCTATGCAAGTCATGTAGTTAGCATGCTAGATAATTAGTAAGCCAGAACGGCTCTGTATGTAAGTCGTTCAAATGGAATGGTAGAAAGTGTTGTGCAAATCCTTATAGTCCTCAAAAGTCCAGTGGAGACGGATCTCCTCTTGGATAAGCCTAAACCTAACCCGAAACCCTGATCCTAACTCAGGATGCACTGTACAACTCAACACAACACACTTATTCAGCCTGAAACACACTGATCTGTTCATAAATCCCAGACTTTTGGCTCGACTTTACTCATGCTAAAGACGTGCTGGTCAGGTACAACTCCAGATTTTTGTTCAGTAAGGGCTACTTAAAAAACTGATCATAGTCTAGCCAATTAACATTTCATTTAGCATTGCAGGAAGGGTGGGTTTTTTGTTGTTTTTTTTTTTACCCGATGCTGTTTGTCTCCACCATGCCAGCTTTTTTGAAATGCTAGTCAGATTCTATTAGCACGTTTCTCTTGATGTTTGTTGAAACACACTAGGTGTTAATCAGGCTCGGTTCTCAAAAGCACAAACAGGAGAATGGTTTTTGCGTGACACTCCTGGCCCACCTCGAGCTCGGCTCATGCTAACCTGAGAGGTAAAGCAAACACACGAGGAGAGCCAGGCTATAAATATCAACGTGTTAATTACTGACGAGGAACTAGCATCGAATTCAAACATGTTAATTAACAAATTCCAAAGTGAATAAAAGCACCAAGTTTTTTTTTCTCTCTGTGTGTGGGGGGTTGTGTGTAGACGGCTAGGTAAGTGGGTGAATATGTGTGTGTGGCAGCAGGAGTCCTGTTATTATTTAAAAAAGGCTCAAATTATTGTTTACATAAATATTAATGTTATTTCTGGCAGGCTTGCGGCTAATAAATATACATATAAAGTAGATCCTGCTCTTTAAACGAAAAAAAAAAAAAACGTTAACTAGTTGCAGTTTAGCTAGTGAGCTAAAGCAAATGCACATTTTATTTTATTATTTTTTTCCAATTTTGTTTAATACAATCTTAAGTACTTAGCTTGCACAATGCATTGGCAATGAATTGCTGAGCTCCTTTTACATGAACAAGTACAAACTACACAATACACTCATCCAGCCAAGGAACACACTGAGCTGTTCAAACACCCAAGATCTTTTGGCTCGACTTCGCCCGGGTTTAATGGCACTGGATGAGGTCCGAATCGACTCCATGGACTTCTGCGGCAAGAGGTACCCCTTTATACGATGCGAACTATCACAGATGCGCTAAAACGTTTGCATCGCAAACTTTCATAGATGCAAACAAACCTTTGCATTGAGAACTATCATAGATGCAAACAAATCACGGGGGGTAGCTCGTGTGTCTGCTGGACATTGTCACATGTTTGCACCCTCTGCTGCAAGTGGTTGTACAGTAGTACAGCACTTAATCAAAGCCCAGGATGTCCAAAAGCAGGATAGTGCTCAAAGCCCAGGATGTCCTGAAAGATAGTGCTCAAGCAGTGGTCGAGGGTCGGAGGTCACAAGGTGAAGTGCAGAGAGGATGCGGAATTCTACCTTGTCGTCTGGACACCAGAAAAACCTGACAATATGATAGACATCCAGCTTTTTTGTCGGTCAAGCTGTCTCTCCTGTCAATTTGAATGATGCTAGCCAATTATGGGCATTTATGTATGTGGAAGAGGGCAGAGAGAACTTTCCTCCAAGTGTGTGATCCAGTATGAACATCATTTTGAAAAGATGTGGCTGCTTTACATAGTTTTAAGAGGAAACACGAGATAACCTTCACCCCCTGCTTGTTAATAATCATATGACAGTGGAGAGTTAGCAGGTGGTCAGAGTTAGCAAGACCGAAATGGGAAAAATATATATTAAAAATAAAAGAATAAATAATACACACAGACACATACCACCATAACCAAAACAAATCTTTTACTGATTCTAAAGAAATGAACATGAACATTATAAATCTGCACGTGCAGATTTATACCGCGTCCTGCACGTGCATGTCTAAGACAACATGTCTGCGGTGTGGACGTATTTCAGTGTATCTGAGAAAGACCCACGGAGAGCGATTTGCAAAACATGTAATGCCGAAATTTCAAGATGGGGTGCTTCTGCAAAGACTTTCTCCACGTCGGGTTTAATTTATCACCTATAATCCAAACATCATGATCGCTATGCTGAATATGAGAGAAATGCGGCACAGAAAAGCAAAACCCCTCCGAGCACGCGCACTCCTTCTGTGGTGGACGTTTTTGAAAAGGCAGGAAGTTTCCCAGTGATATTGTTGTATTGTATCTTTAAGCAGTTGCACTTGTTCTAAATGCACTTTGTTTTTATGAAAGAACATATTTAATTTTACCACCTTTCAGCAGGCCAGAGGGCCTGAACATTATTATTTAATGTACACATGAGTGCATTTAAGTTAAACATTTTAGTTTGAATTTATTTTATCCTGTGCATTGTTGCCATGTGCTATAAATAAATATTTTCATAATTTGTAATTGATTTATTCTTTGAAACTTTAATATTAATTTATGCAATTGAAATGCCTTGATTTTAGTAAGTTTAGTACACAATCATAGCCATAAATGCAATGGTAATAATAATTGTCATAATTTCTTTCGGTGTTTCGGTTTTCGGCCTTGCTTTCCTCTTTTTCGGTTTTCCGTTTCGGCCAAGAATTTTCATTTCGGTGCATCCCTAGTTTTTATGTGAGGGAAGTGTGGTGAGCCCTGCAATTGGACAGCGCCTGTTCTAGCCAATTATATTAGGGTTCACTGGTACAAATAATAGGTGGGCGACCAGCAGTAGTGGCCCCAAGAGTTCTTAAATAAAATGTAATCCCAAATCAACAAAATTTTTAAACTTCAGTACAAAATCAAAACACTATATACAAAGTTTTTTTCTTTTTTTTCCCACGTTTGTAGAACTTTTTCCTTTTTTTTTTTTTTTTTTTTTTGGAAAGATTTGTTTCTTTTTTCTCAATCCATTACTTCACCAGACATTATCAATACGTTATATAATCAAATTATTTAAATGAATAAATAAATTAAAATAAAAAATGTTTTTTGTTTATTGTTTCTTCACTTTATCACTTTATAACCAACAGCAACCCGAAGCTTTATTTGTATTGTTTATCATTTATATCCCAATTTCTTTTTCTTCTGTCTAGCTATTGTTCTGTCCGTCCATCAATGAATCTAGAGCATCAGTCTCCTGTTTCCCTTTAGCAAAAATCCTTACAAATGTATCCATGAATAAAGTATTTTTTATTGATTTCTCATGGGCAAACTTTACTAAATTCCTCTTTCTTTTATTTAAATTGCTGCCTGCCTAAACTGGGACTAAAACAGTCTCTGATGTGCTACATGCTTATATGCTTCGAAGTGAAAGTAGTGGGGGGTAGGGGTGAAAAACTATGCTGATTAAATCAAATTTAGATTGGGTGGGAAAGACACGAATTTGGGTGGGCTAAGCCCTGCCCGCTGCTGCCGCCGGCCCTGAGTTGGATGATGGACATCTGGTGGCACCAGAGCGTCTTGGACAGACCTTTGCCCTAGATACCATACATGTAGAGATGAAGGAATGAAGCACTGCTGCTATTCATTAATTACCATCCCCTGATGCAGCAATGACACATGGCAATGGAACTCTTTTGGAATCTGGAGTAAGCACCATTGCTGTGCTTGAAGCATTTATACAAACTATTTCTACTTATTTCTAAAAACTTTTCCTCTTTATTCACAATATATATATTGTGAATTGTTAACATGATTATATGTAAATTGATTGAGGCATGCAATCTAGGTCTAGGTCAAATTGTAGCTTCAGAGCTTGGCTGATGTTCCTACGATGCTGTGCAAGCCAGATTAAATGACTGATTGTTTTTCTCCTGGAAATTTGGCCACTGAAAGCTTTCACTATTCTCCCCAGGGTTTCCTAATCTCCCAAGGGTTCATTTGTTAACGTCTTGGGTCAGAGGTAGTACAGGTAGTACAGGAAGACACATCCTGATTGTGAGATGGAAATACACCATGGAAGAGCCTAACATTCACAAAGCACTATGAGCACCATGTACCCGCACACACACTTTTATACACTTCTCCATATCGTTTATATTGTTTCATTAAAAAAACTATTTGACCTATTTATTTGTGGATCTTTGAAAGAGTGTGTACTGTATGTGCAGCATTTCTGAATGTCTGTCTAACAGTAACACACAGATGCTGCCCTGTTAGAACACTTGAACTAGAAAACACTAAAAATACAGCAGATTTTATGTTTCAGTTCTCAGCTCACATGACCTGCAGGATTGGTTATGAATGTGTGTGTGTGTGTGTGTGTGTGTGTGTGTGTGTGTGTGTGTGTGTGTGTGTGTGTGTGTGTGTGTGTGTGTGTGAACAAAAGAAAGAAAGAAAGAAAGAAAGAAAGAAAGAAAGAAAGAAAGAAAGAAAGAAAGAAAGAAAGAAAGAAAGAAAGAAAGAAAGAAAGAAAGAGTGAGAGATCAGGTGCAGCTCAATGTGACCCTCTCCCCAGAGTGAACGTCTCCGTTGCTCTCTCCAAACTTCTTCGCCAGCGATTGCGTGGGTAGCTGGAGACCTGTGATGCCAAGCCACTAATTAAAGACAATCCACACCAGTCCTTTGTTGAGGAGTAAAAAATCATAACACAATAAAACAGAAATAACGACAGAGCATTTGCTTGTTAAGATGTGGAACATTTCCAGCAGAAATTTGAAATTGATTAGTTCTTATTATTATCTTTCCTAGTATATTGTCAGCTTTGGTCAAATCAGAAACTCAAGACTTTTACTCAAATCAAATTGGAATTGGTGATGGAGTAAGTTTTGCAATAAGGTATCTAAACATATACGTTCAATTTTAAGTATGATTTTCAGGTTCTCTCTAAACCTCTGGTTCGTACCAAAAGCAGCATGACTTGTTTTTGTTCCTCATGTACTGATATGTAACTCAATGATCTTATAATCATCAGAGGTCTATATATGCATTCTTTCTTCTTCTTCTTTTTCTTCTTCTTCTTCTTTTGGCTTCTCCTAATAGGGGTCGCCACAGCGGATCATTCGTCTCCATACCCCCCTGTCCTCTACATCTGCCTCTTTAAAACCAACTACCTGCATGTCCTCCCTCATTACATCCATAATGCTCCTCCTTGGCCTTCTTCTTTTCCTCCTTCCTGGTGGCTCCATCCTCAGCATTCTCCTACTGATATACCCCATGTCCATCCTCTGCCTCCCTCACCTTGTCTCCAAAACGTCCTTCATGCGCTGTCCCTCTAATAAACTCATTTCTAATCCTGTCTATCCTCATCACTCCCAACAAACATCTCAGCATCTTCAGCTCTGCTACCTCCAGCTCCGCCTCCTGTCTTTTCCTCAATGCCACTGTCTCTAAACCGTACAACATCTCATTCCTATAAACTTTCCCTTTCACTCTTGCTTATACTCTATTATCACAAATCACACCTGCTGTATTGGAGAGACTGAACAAGATGTGTGTCGTGTCTAGCTCAGAGACAAACTGAACACTTATGTTTGTCCAAAAATATGTATATTATTTAGCGAAGTTCTACATTTTCCCCATGTTGTGAAATTGTGTAGAAAAATTCTAATACCCATTCAAAAGGATAAGGAT
The DNA here is from genome assembly GCF_946808225.1 of Silurus aristotelis. NCBI lineage: Eukaryota > Metazoa > Chordata > Actinopteri > Siluriformes > Siluridae > Silurus > Silurus aristotelis. The sequence continues at coordinate 24,863,140 of NC_139587.1, read as the reverse complement.
GTAATAATAATAATAATAATAATAATAATAATTATTATTATTATTATTAGGCTTAAAAATCTTCAAAAACCACAATCTGATATTAACCAGTTACTTAACAATCTAGCCAGCATAGTAATGCACAAGTTTAAGGTCATGTCACAGGGTATGTTTTAATATTTTAACATACAGCGCTGGTCAAAAAGTTGGAACACCACTGAGCTACCATGTATAAATGGTAGTAAGTTAAAATCTCCAAGCTGCTATTGCTGGGCCCTTGAGTAAGGCCCTTAACTTCTTAGTTGTATATGAGATAATTGCTATTTACTATAAATAAAGGCTTTCGCCAAAAGCTGTGAAACTAAAAAAAATATTCTGTAATGAACTCGTAAAAAAAGTCGGACATTTAGCAACGTTTTTCTACCAAGAACCTTTTCTTTGGCAGCTCTGATGTCCTCATGCTCTTGTTTGTTGTCTTTCGTCTGTTGTCTAACAAGAACAATGCTTACATTTTATTATATAATGTTGAACAAAAAGAGTTGGCACACATCGTATGTGAAGTGTACAGAACCGAGGTGGTAATTAGTATGAAATTCACTCCAAATACTGTTTGCATTACACTTCAGTGCTTCACTCAGGCTGTGTGTGTGTGTGTGTGTATGTGTGTGTGTGTGTGTGTGTGCATGCATGAGAGTGTGTGTCTGTGCGTGCATGAGAGTGTGTGTGTGTGTGTGTGTGTGTGTGTGTGTGTGTGTGTGTGTGTGTGTGTGTGTGTGTGTGTATATGTGTTTGCCCATTGCCTTTACCCTGGGTGAGGATCCACAGTGCCCCCTGAATGGTCCATTGAAACTCGCTTTATTCTCCACGAGTACCAACCACTTGTAATTCAAGTAGAGTGGGCAGCTTTGTCCCCGATGTCCCGCCATTGTTCCTCGTCGCCATTCGTGCCCTCGGCAAACAGAGTGACCCCGCTGACACCAGCGAGGAGATGAGAGAAAGCAAGCATGGCATGAAGACAAGGAGGAGAAAGAAGACCCAGGGGAAGAAAGGGAAAAACAGTCTCCGTGTCTCGGCCCCCGCCACAGGAGGACGGAGGAATTCGAGGCCCTGAACCTCTGCCAAGCTTCGCCCTGCTGTCTCAGCCTACATGGGGGGTCCTCGGGTCCGCCATTACTGTTCTGCGAAACATTTTTGGACACGCAGAGTGTTTGCTTTGCAGCAGGACGCTTGCGCCTCCACAGTCTTATACCTAGGACTGCATCGAGCCCGAGAGCATGGCCTAGAGAAAGGCGAGTATGTTTAATCACGGATTAAAGAGTTACATCTCAGCACGACACGCACACTGTACTCAACAGCCAATGCAAATCTCTCACAATGGCCTCCGCCATGCAAAAGGGTAGGAGAGTGTGTTGATGGACAGTTCATTGGCAGGGTGCCATGGTTTACGCCAGCTCCCCTGCTAACCGGCATTATCCTCAGGGGTGAATTCCCCTCCTCCAGTGTGCTAACCGATAACGTTTGTTTTCCAACGGGAATGCCAACCACATGGGGACCGTCGTCAAAGAGCTTCACAAGGCCCAGACATTTGAGAGGGTTCCATGTGTTTAGACACTTGGCCAAAGCAAGGGTGTTTTCCATTCAATTAAGAGCAAGCAAAGACCAAATAGCCCCCTTTATTTCTCCTCAACTTGGGCTCACTTAATTGCACTAAACCAAGCAAGTTAAAGGAACTGCAGTCGAGGTAAATGCTAATAAAGGTGAATATTTTCAGACCAAACATAATCACTTGATTTCAAGCAGACTGACTGCACATATGCTTACCATTCATTTCACACACAGGCCTCAGGCTGGCTTTAGAACATCTCACATGCTTATGGTATAAAGAGACATTCTGTCAAGGTGTCAATCAAATAAATGAGCTAGGAAGCTGACAAAACTTGAATATTAATTTTGTTTTCTTTTTCTTGTTTTCTTGTTTTTATTGTTACGATTTTGAGATTTAAACACCAGATCCCCATTATATAAATCTTCAAACTACTTATTATATATGAATTAAGCCAAGGGTGGCATGCCTGGATAAGATGAGTACAAAATTATTATTATTTTTTTCGACATACATTTTTTACATTTCTCTCAAGCAGCTAAATTTGCCTGTTAGCTCTTTAATGATTGACAGGCAAAGTGTTGGCATTGCCTAACTAGTTAGCTATTCAGTGGTTAGCATCACTATAGAAAACATAGTTATTTGAGGAGACCAAAAAAACATGTTTTATTTGTCTAGTTAGGAAGCATCTACTTTTTTTCCTGGGAATCCCCAAAGCTACACCTAAACCCTAATTTGCATCATACATTATAGGACCAAAAGTTTGTGGGCACCTGACCATAAGATTCATATGTGCTTTTAGAACATCCCTTTCCACATTTAGTCCCAATTTTCTCTTCCTCTGTTCCACTAGATTTTGGAGTGTGTTTGTGGAGATTTAGACTTGTTTAACCACAAGGAGCTCTTAAGCAGGAGCTCTTCCACTCCAGCCTAAGTAAAGCCTAATTTAATAAAGCTGGTTTTAGGATTTCCACAAATAGTTTATACATTACTAGTGTAGTTTTCAAGACCGAATGCTAACAAACTTTCTTTAAATTCCCACCATGTCGAGTAAAATGTGACCTCTACGTTGTGAGACGTTAATCTCCGTCGTTAATCTGCTGTTGTAGCATGGAGACAAGCTTAAGTTCAACTTGACATCATGTGGTATTTATAGGTGGTCGCCAGCAAGGCCTGAATCGACAATTTTTGTCTAAAAATAGTGTTTGGTAAATTGACTCCCAAACAAGTGTGGTTTTACCAGAACCAGCTGATTAACTCGCAAGAATGCTTTAACCTTGAAGTATAAATGCAAACTTTATCTTTCACTAGCTGTTAGTGTTGTAACAGTTTATCAAGCTATAGTTATTTTTTAAAAGGACTATCCGTGACTGAAAGCTAACACGTCATCTAAAACATAGATGAAATATAATATTGTTGAGATTATGTATTTGGAGATTAAACAGTGTCTGTAGACTGGAAAATGTGGGCTATACGACAGGTTAGCTACGAGTCTGAATTATAGATAAAAACTACATTTCCAACAAGCCACTTCACTTCAGTGAACAACATCACATGTTTGTTTCTCATTCACCAATAATTAGCCTTTGTATATACTCACAGTTTATGGCACTTTGGTCATATAAAATATAATTTACCCAAAGCTTAAAATAGAATAGGTTCAGAAACCTACTTTGTCTGCAGATCTGGACATTGTAGCAGACGTCTGCACTCAGGGACTTTTAACTGTACAGTAGACATCCGCTAATTCTGCAAAAATATGCACACTGGACATTGCACATGCTTGCACACGGTCACCTCTGCCTACTCTGTTCTTACATTACTTACATTTCAACCCCATATTTATCACATCTACCTCTTACTGATCGCATCTTAACTCTGCTACGTTTAATGTTCACTCTTTATTTATGTCTAATGTTTACTCTCTTCCCGTGGGCTCACCACCTGCAGGAGGGACCGTAAGGGACGGTGCTATGAGGATTGGGCAGCAGTCGGAGGCGGGGGCCTGCTTAGACTGCTGCCCCCGCGACCCGAATTACGGATAAGCGGGAGAAAATTTATGAATGAATGTTTACTCTTACTGATCCACCGTCTATGCACCTTGGGCCATTAGTGAAGACATTTCGTTCTTTTGTAAACTGTGTATGTGGAAGAATGACATTAAAGCTCGAGTTGAGTTGAGTTGAGTTTATATAAATTTTTTTATGCAGTGGTTTAGCGGTTCGCACATTTTCTCACACACCTCTGCAGTTAGGATTTTAAATCCTGTCTCTGCTCTGTGTATCGAGTGTTTACATTTTTCGCCGTGCATTCTGGGTTTTCTCTGGGTTTCTCTGTGTACTTTGGTTTCCTTCACTTGTCCAAAGACTTGCATTATAGGCTGAATTGCATTCCTAAAATGTCGTGGAATGTCCATGTCATGGAAATGGGTGTGTGTATGTGGGTATGTGTGTGCAATTGTTCCATCAAATGTGTTGGCACCCTATTCAGTGTTTTGTTTTTATGTTGTTTTTTTTATGCTTTTGGCTGGTTTGTCGCTTGTGTTTAATTGCATTGCATTTGATTTCATGTATTAAGCATTTGCTAAATATTCCCAATCGATTCGGAAAAATTCGTCCAACCCTCCATTTTCTATGCTGTTTTTTTTTTACGCAGGGGAGTTTGGAGCTTAGGAACCTAGGGCACAAAGCGAGGGAACACTATAGACAGGGTGCCAACATTACAGGACACAATCACACGCATACTCGCACACACATTCACACAATACGGTCATTTTGGAAACGCTGATCAGCCTACAGCGCAAGTCTTTGGACAAGTGGAGGAAACCAAAGTACCCAGAGGAAGAAGAGAATGCATGGGGAACATGTAAACACTCAATACACAGGGTAGAAACAGGATTAGAATTTTTAACTGCAGATGAATTTGGCAAAATGTGCTAAACACTAAACCACTACATAAAAGCGATATATAAAATAGGTTTCTGAAAGTATTCAATATTAGACTTTGGGTAAATAATATTCTATAGTGTTACACACTGATTTAGGTCGAACGCAGACATTTGAACTGCTTCCAGGAATCACATATTGTATAAGAATCTAATTTGATTGATCAAATTTTTTTTTGATTTTGGATAAATGAAGTGATTGTGACACTGAACCCTAAAGACTAATAGATTGAGCTCTGTCATCAAACAAGCCACTGGTGAAATCGGTCTTCTCTTTGGAAGAGTGTCAGTGCACCAGAAGTTGAAAGTAACGTGTTACTGTAATTGAGTAGGTTTTTATGTACTTCTACTTCTACAGTTTTGATAATCTGTAATTTTACTTTTACTTAAGTGCTGTTTCAAGTGTTGTACTACTAAAAGTACATTTTAAATCATATCTGTTACTGAGTTAAAAAAAACTCACAAGAAAGGAAAGTGGAGATGGTCGAGACAGACGCCGGTGATGCGGACCCCCCTGCAAGCGAAAAGCCGTCGAATAAAAAAAATTGTTCAATACCTGCGCTTACGATCATAAATGACATTTTACCAGATTTTTTTTTTATGCAAAAGTAAATCACTCACATTGTTCCTTCAATAAAAAGCTAGTTTGATATTTATATCTCCTTGTCCTTTTTGAACTACACTAGAATTCCCCACCCGACCCCCCCGCTATTAAAAAAATTAACTCTAAATTTTAATCTGAGTAAATTTTTAATTATCTGCTTTTTACTTTTACTTGAGTAGGTTTTTAGACTTGTACTTAAGTAAAATTGAAGTAACAGTACTTTTACTTCAGTAGAATATTGTATGACTCTTTTCACCACTGCATTCCACATTTGCAAACCTAAATGATATATTTTTTAGAAATTTTTTGTGTATTATTTAATTACATATGCCAGTATAAAGTGTAAATCCCAACACAAAAGTATTGGGACACCTGAGTTTCCCAGCCATGTGTTTTTTTGCCACACTGTCACCACAAAATAAGAGGCACACAATTGTTTGTGCAGGAGGTCTTTGGATGTTGTGGCATTATATTTTTCCTTTACTTGTACTAGGAGACCTGGGTGTTCCCTGGTGGTCTAGTGGTTAGGATGCAGCACTTTCAACGCTGCGGCCCAGGTTTGATTCCCAGTCAGGGAACCAACCCCAGCAATTAGGGTTGCACAAGCCAGTGCACTCTTAGTGCCGGTCCCAAGCCCGGATAAATGGGAAGGGTTGTGTTAGGAAGGGCATCCAGTGTAATAACATGTGCCAAATCGAACATGTGGATGATCCGCTGTGGCGACCCCTAATGGGAGAAGCCGAAAGAAAGTTACTTGTACTAGGAGACCCAAACCTGGTCATGGTTAACATGGGTTTGAGTGAAAGATCTTGAGTAGCCTGTTATAGAGCTCTGACCTCAACCCTATTAAAAACTTTGGGTATGAACTGAAATGCGGACTGGACCCCAGACCTCCTTCCCATTCATCAGTGCCTGACTTGACAAAATACATTCAATAATGTTTTAGGTTATGCAAGTTTTTTCGAGTAGCAGCAAGTAATGATTTTGCTTTGTTTTTGCATCGTAACTACTGTGTTACAAGACCGGCTACGAAGTGTTTTAATGCTTATTTGAAACCATTTTTTCTTTTTTAAAGGTTAGATATGTTTTCTTATTTTAAGAAGTCTTACCAAGTGTAACTATCTTACTGCACTGGCAGATCATTTGACTTGTTTCTAGTCTGTATCTTTTTAAATCATGCATTTGTTTCTTTCATTTAGATGGTTTTTTTTTGCAGTGCAGCAAATGGGGATTAAATGCGGAATGGGATGTTTAAAAAGCATCAGCACTTTGTCCATATAGTAAAATTCTCATGTCAATTATTTGTTATTCATGTAGTGAATTCTTAAAAAAAAAGTGACATTTTAAGGTCCTGGTCCATATATACAGTACAGTATGTAGTGTCAAAATATATTAAATACAGCGATTATATTTGAGTGAGAGCCCTTGTTGTTGTAACAAACATGATATAAACCCTCAAACTGTAAACAAGAATTGATCAGGAAATTATTTCAAAGCCCAGACTAGCAAGGGTTCACTGCTTTTCCTGCTTAATTCCATGCAAGCATTTTCTGTATTGAGATGTCCCTCTTGGAAAGGGCAGTGCAGGAGTTCACATGCTATTTATCCTGGCCCGGGAGTCAGTGGAAAACGGTGCCATCCAGCAGCCATGTTTATTTATGAGCCCATCATTGAGCGCCAAGTTTTGCAGGCCGGAACTTCTGTGCCGCAGCTGTGTTTCCTTGGCTCGCTTTCATGGTGACACGCATGGCTGTTCTGTGAGCATCGGGCGCGTTGGCACGGCCTGGCGTAGCCGTGCGTTCTCGCTCTTTGCTGGATCAGCAAGCTTAACCCAGTGAAATCTGTCGCTAGTGCCATGGGTTTTGACTGATAATCAATCTTGGGTGGGCTGCTCGACAGTTGTCACCGGGACTGGGACACACACACACACACACACACACACACACACACATACACACAGGAGAAGGAGGAGCAGGTGGCAGATGGGGCCTGTCGCCTGAGAGAAGAGCCACTAGGTGCACCAGGCTTGCCCTATTTGCAGAAAGAAGTGTGTGTGTGTGTGTGTGTGTGTGTGTGTGTTGGTTTTGCCTTCCTCTGTGTATGCCCACATGCCAAGAGAGGTGTTTGTGTGTGTGTGTTTTCTTCTTTAGATTCTATTTCCCGTTCTCTTGTGGTAATTTGACAGTTTGAAAAATGTCACATTTTATATTCTCTTCTGAAAATCTTGGAAAAAAGTGAATAAAACTGTAGGTTTAGCAAACTTTAATTTAGTTTTTTTTTAAATTGGAGTAATTGCTCTAGTTTGGAATGTGCTTACTGTCATTCAAACGCTCTACAGGCCACATACATTTTTTTGAACATGGCAGAAATTTGGATATGAGATCATGGAGTAAAAGAAAAAAAAAGTTTCAGATAGAAGGTAGAAGCTTTAATATGACAGATAGGAATAGTAATGTAAGCTAATGTAATTGATGGTGAGGATGGTTGTGGGTGCAGGAGGGAAAACTACTCGCTGCTTCGGTCACTGCAAACCGCCAATGCAACAAAAATTATAAATTCTAAAGAAATTCTAGTATTGGTGTAGTTACTAAAATGTGAGGCTGAAATCAGGCCATTTCAGGTTTTTAATTCAATTAAATTCACTTCACTTAAATTAATTTCAATTTAAATTAGTTCACTTCAATTCAATTTAGTTTATTTAACTTAAATTTAGTTCAGTTCAATTTAGTGTATTTCACATGAATTCAATTCAATTTAGTTCACTTCATTTTAATTTTTATTTCAATTCTAATTAGTTCACTTTAGTTCATCTCACTTCAGTTTAATTCACTTCAATTCAGTTCAGTTCAGTGTATTTCACATCAATTCAATTCACTTTAGTTCACTTCATTTAAATTTAACTTCAATTCTAATTAGTTCACTTCAGTTCATCTCACTTCAGTTTAATTCACTTCAATTCAGTGTAGTTCACGTCACTTAAATTCAATTCTATTTAGTGTCGTTACCTCAAATTCGCTTCAATTTAATTCACTTCGATTCAGTGTTTCACAATTCAAATCAATTTAATTAAATTTAGTTTTCTTCCCTTAAATTCGCTTCAATTCAATTCGATAAAATTTTGTTCACTTTACTTAACTTCAATTCAATTTACTTCATGTCACTTAAATTCACTTTCAAACTTGTTAATTGTACTGTTCCACGTATGTGAGCTAGCTAACGATGTTAACAGTCCTCATCGTCACAATGACAAAATAATTCCACTTTCATACTGTACTTTCCATATGATTCATATAATGTTTCCCACATGGTTCATATATTTTCAAATGGTTTATATTTTTATAGTCTTTTTAATTTTTCTGCATCTTTTTCACATGTAATGCATGCTTTTATTTTCAAGGTTTATTACATCTTCTTTACATGTAATTTACATTTTCATATTAGATTTTTTCAACTAAAGTAAATTGTTATTATTTTTATTATTATTATTATTATTTATTTAATTTTATTTAATGATTTTTTTCAATTCAATTCAGTTTTATTTGCATCGCACTTTTAAAAATGGTCTCACTTGGGTGGCACCGGATGTCCATTCATTCCAGTCATTGTTGAGGTTGAACTGTTTAATGATCAGCACTTACATGTAGAACTGTTCATGCAAACTGCAGTCCTAAGCCACTGTAGCAGACTGTAGTTATACTGTATGTAGTTATACTGTAGTTTATATTAATTACAGTCCAAATTCTTCCTCATTTTTTCTCATTCATTTACTTTGAGTTGCACAAGAACGTCATGGATTGAAGAGAACTCCATCCAGAGGTATAGGGTTGAAAAGAGAAAGAGACAGGATCACTGTTACTGTACCTCAGGAGAGAGAGAGAGAGAGAGAGAGAGAGAGAGAGAGAGAGAGAGAGAGAGAGAGAGAGTATAGGGGTGAATAATGTATTATTAAAATAATGTAATTTTAATTATTATATACAATTGATTTTATAAGCATTAATTTATACTGCTATTAATTTAGCTTTTCTTGACAGTGATTGCTTCTGATGCAAAAAAATCTACTAAATGTAAGAAATGCCCAGTATTTGCAGAAACCTGCACCCATCACACACTCACATGATGAACCCTAATGACCAAAAAACGCCTTCATCGTCCGTGCACGAATCACCCCACCGTGCACTAATCACCCCACCGTGCACTAATCACCCAGCCGTGCTCTAATCACATCCGGATTAAAAACATACTTCCAGACAATGCCTGTCAAACACGAACCCGTCACGCGCTAACCGCCGTCAACCCGCGAGCTCTTTCTCGCTTTCTCACGCGCGCAGGTATAAAGGGGACGCGGGAGCGCGCGCCCGCCACAGGTGCGAGAAGGGCGAGGTGTGAGAAAGGCGCGAGCTGTCGGCGCGAGTTTCTTCCACGGTTTGCCCTCGCGCAGTAGACGTGTTGTGACGGCCAGTGATTGACACAGGAAGGGTGTGTGGGTGTGTGTGTGTGTGTGTGTGTGAGGACAGGTGCGGAACACTCGCGCTCTAAATCGTCTAATTGCACTGTGGTGAATTTTTTTTTTACCCTGAGCCTCTGTTTAATGAAGCATTTAATGAAGCATTGCTGCTACAGAAATCTTGGAGAAAACTCTCTCTCTCTCTCTCTCTCTCTCTCTCTCTCTCTCTCGTTATCTACTTTGCACACACACACACACACACACACACACACACACACACACACACACACACACACATATGTAGATAAGATAAATATGCAAATAAATATTTATTTAATTATTTCCAATAGTATATTCTCTTAATCTCATAACGTTTGTATAATTTGCCTGTTTCCAGTAGTGCATGTTTATATTCGAGTTTCCATCCAATCAGATTTTAGCCATCACGTGTTGCCAGAGTCAAAGGAATCTGCCTTAAGGCTTACAGAATCAGGATTGCGTGGACCCTGTAGCCTACACTACATGTTGCTTGAAACTGGTAATTTAACCAATCAGATTTCAAGCTGGCAACATCAGGGCCCTCTAGTAGACCTACAAACACATCAACATTTTGAAGTTCTATAAACTTGGTCAGAAACGTGCACTAGTCAGGTAGTATGCACTACGATGGTCAGAAAGTGCACTAGTCAGAGCTTGCAAACCAGATTTTAAGCAAACTGCACAAGCTCAAATATATTTGTGTTGATTTAATAGCTGTTTTGTTTCTTGATTGCACAATGGCTGACAGAGGAGAATAAATTGATTGGTGGCAGATATACTTAAAGGGACATTTAGAAGACTGACTTTTCTGGAAAAGCTGGAGATCGTGAGAAAAGATCAGCCAAAACAGTTGTTGAGCTTTTTCATGAGCTATTTATACTTTTCACTTTTCTTTCCTGTAATCATTTTATTACGTTAATATCGATGCTTCTGCTAGAAATGATGTATGTGTGCAGTGCAGCTGTGGCTACAGTGAAAATAGATTTGTTGATTGTGTTTATTTAATTTCTTGCTCTATTAATGGCCTTCTCACTGCATGAGATACCTGTCTGTGATGCCGCACTCTGTTATACTGCGTTTTTGTGTAATATTAATGGTTTCTATAGCCCTGGTGTCATAATGATGGTGCTGCCCCAAACTTGCAAGAAACCTCCACCATGCTTCACTGTTGCCTGCAGACACTCATTATTGTACCGCTACCCAGCACAAACAACTTGCTTTTTGCTACAGCCTAATATTTTGGTTTTTGACTCTATCTGCTGCCATTTTTCTGCACCACAGTTCCTATGTTTTTGTGCATATGTAGTTGAGTCACTTATCCTTGTTTCAGCATCAGATGTATGGCTTTTTGGCTGCAATTCTTCCATGACAACCACTTCTGACCAGGCTTCTCCAGACAGTAAACCTGGGTCCCACTGGTTTCCACCAGTTCTTTGCTAATGGCACTGTTGGACATCCGACGTCAAAGGGATGCATAATGTGTCTTTCATCCACCGCATTAAGTTTCCTTGGCTGCCCATTGCGTCTACCATCCTTAAAATTACATGTTTCTTTGTGCTTTTTTAAAATAGCTTGAACAGCACATCTTGAAACCCCAGCTGCTTTGAAATCTTTGCCTGTAAGAGACCTTGTTAATGCATTAGAACTACCTTGTATCTTGTTGCTGTGCTCAGTCTTGCCATGGTGTATGACCTGTGATATGAAACTGTCTTCCAAAACTTCACCTTAGTACCAGAGTTTGGCTCCTCACCCAGTTTGAGGCCTCCTACACAGCTGTTTCTGTTTCAGGTAATGACTGTGTTTCAACCTACATATGAAATTGATGATAGCAACAGTAGCACCATTTCAAGGCATTGGCAAACTAGGCGGTTGCCTAGGGCGCAACCAACTGGGGGGGCACAAGTAAGCGTCCCCTGCCTTGCCGTCGTCCTTACCCTTGCCTATTTAAATTATTTACTTGGGGTTTTTTTTACCTGAAGTTTAATATACAGTATATGATTACATAATTGAATTCAGGCGATTTTTGCAATGATTATTAAATCATTTGTTTAATATATTTTTAATGGAAATTTAGTGGCGAATGATTCGTATGGTGTAGGGTGGGACATGTGGTAGGAGGGTGTAACTATTGGGAGGAAAGGTGAAAACAGGAATTTTGCTTAGAGTACCAAAAAGCCTGGAAATGACCCTGAGCACTTGATTGGTTTAATTGTTTAATCATTCACTTGATCCTACAAAGATGTGTAAAATTCTGCAAAAGTAACCATTGAAAGCTAAAAGGTGGTCACACCGAATATTTAAATATGAATTTCTCTTCTGTTCATTTACTTTCCATTTTGTTAAGTGTTAAACACTTGTATGTTTGAAAGCATTCTCACTTCACAACTTTCTTTTCAGAACCGAAACCTAAAACATTTGCACAGTACTGTATATAAATATATCAACTGGAAGAATGTTATTGAGCGCTTGCACACGTTGCCCTGAAAAGGCTGTGACCTCCTTTCTCAACAGAAGGCAGCAACAATTATATATCTGGATTTGCTGTTAATTAATCGGTTTTATTAGAAATGTGTTGCACTTCTGTCCTAATTAACGAGCGTTTAAAATGGAGGAAGAAAAACAATAAATATCTGCTACATGAGCTCTAACCTAATGAGCTAATAAACACAATCTTGCTTTATTAATTGCTTAAAATCTGGTCGAACGCAGGAAACGTCTGTAGGAACGTCGGGCTCCGAAACCTCACACAAACCTCGTTGTGTACCTCATCAGCTTCAACAGAAACTGTCACAACATTAGGAACATTATGATTATAACTTTCTCTCGTCGTCTTGCGTTCAAACAATGTCACATTTCCACCACATGTTAGTTGTCTTTAGCAGATTTTAAAAAATACAAAGAAATGAAAGTTGAAATGACAGAATAGAGTAAATAAGGTGTGAATTAAAATTCGGAAATGTTTGTAAGGTTACGTCCACGATAATCAGAAAGTAAAAAAATGCCTGTATGGCAACATAGCGAGCTAAGAGTTTTTAGACGTTTTCGTGTGTACGAGCAATTTTTCGTAAGATTATTGGAATATATTTCAAATTTATGGTTCAGTTAAGATTAATACTTAAAGTATTCAACATGAAAGGGAGACAATTGAGCATTATAGATGAGAATGAGCTACATAAAAAATTATTGGAATAATTACATTTCTGAATGTTGTATGTCTGTTTATAGCTACTTTTTACGGTACAGGGCTTTCGGTTCGGTAAACACACGTGTACCAAATGTAATCCTTTTTATATGCGGAACATAATTAAATCTTTTTATTATATTATTATCATTATTAAAACTTAAAACATACACAACAATGCCAGGAGTAAAAAAAAAAATGTGTTCATGCAGTATCACTGTGGCTACTCACTCTCTACCTCAAATTAGATTTTTTTTTGCACGTGCCTGAAAACGGTAAACAATCCATAGCACTAGCATTAGCTGCTAACCGGTAAGTGCCTTCTTTAGCATTTTATGTCCATCTTAAATAATTTCTCATAAACAGAGAAAATCCTGACAATTCCACAAATCGAGTGAGTGAATGAATAAAGAATGGAAGTTGCTAAAATATGTAAAACAGTTACACACACACACACACACACACACACACACACACACACACACTTACATGCACATCTGTATTACTCAAATGGGATCTAACAAATGTAAACCATTTAAGTAAATGTTTCCATTTATTTCATTTTATTTAAATCATTTAATTTGTGCCAATTTACTTAATTACTCAATGTAATCTTTTTATTTAAAAAGTGTATTGCATTAGTTTGATTTATTGTATTTTATTTTTATGAAATATTATGAAATATGATTGTATTTATTATTGAACCAAGAAGGCATTTTATTTATTCAAAAACCAAGGTACGTACCAAACCATGAATTTTGTGTTTTATTACACCCCTATATATATATATATATAATGTGTGTGTGTGTGTGTGTATGTGTGTGTGTGTGTATGTGCATATTTATTATATACATTATTTATTTTGTTTTTACAAGTGAAAATTACAATGTATAATATGTGCGAAATGTGTGGAAGGCATTATATATGTAGAGAAATATGAGATGAGATATAAATTTACAATATAAAATGTGTACATTGTATGTACAATTATGTACAGTGGACAGTTGTACAGTGTACATACAGATAATACACATACTGTATATGTAGATGATAATTTAGGATATTCAGCAAGTTCTGATTTTTAGTGAACACAGTACGCTATAGGGTTCACTTAAAAGTGCGAACAGCTGTACAGAGGCTTGAGGGACTTCAAGTCTGTGTGTGTGTGTGTGTGTGTGTGTGTGTGTGTGTGTGTGTGTGTGTGTGTGTGTGTGTGTGTGAGTGAGTGAAAACAGGTCTAAAGCTGAGGCCCACACACCTGTCTTGTAGCTTGCACAGGGCTGGTCAGGCTCACCAGGGAAAGCGGTTGACGAATTTGTGTTTCTGTGTATTGGTGTGTGTGCTAGGTGTGTGTGTTGCGTGTGTGTGTCTGACAGCTTGACTGGCACAGTTAATGGGCCTTTCATAATTTAGGTCCGAGGGCATTGTCTGTCACATGACATGCGTGCCAAGTTATTGTACTCCTCCCTATTGCATGCTCAGACACTTTCATAACACACACACACCTGAGTTCCTGATTGAGTGTGTTCACGGGTGATAAAAATAACTGCTTCATTTAAAACGCACGCACACAGGTCAACGTTCTAATGTAAGCTAATATCACAGGGCTGCTAAAGTTCTCCAGTCTGATCTGTCTGATTGACAGTCATTCGGACTCAATCGCAGGGTTATACAGTATAAAAGGGCTAGTTTTATGTGTTATTGTTTCTACGTTAACAGCTAATACACCTAATAGGAGCGTATGAGGATGGCAACAGACACATATATTGATGCAGTACCATTGATATTTATGTGGAAAATCATTCGGAAGGAGTCTCCAGTGTCAGCACTTATGCTATACGTCTGTATATTGAAGGTTGACGAATCTGGAAATTTGGAGAATTGATGTAAAATTTAAAGAATAAAATAAAAGCTCATAATGGAGTGACGCCTGGTGACTTGGTGGATCCACAGCGATACTTTTAACAAATTTACACTCGGATTGCCTTTTTTCCCACTTGTATGTCGCTAATGAATTAAATGCACTTGGCAAATAAAAAGAGATTGAACGTTTTATCTTGATAAGACTCAACGATGTAGAGCCTGATAAGATCAGTTACCGAACAGGAAGGAAATAGTGGCTTGATTAGTCACAGTGGCGTGCTAAGGTGAGTTTTAATGATGGCTAAATTGTGGGATTAGTCACTCACCCCCTTGGCATCTGCTCCCTTCAGGAGTGTTGATTTATGATCTCTATCAGGCAGGGCAGACTGCTACAGCTTCTGCTCACAGACACAGGCTGCAGCCATGGCTGTGTGACAGAAACACACATACACACACACATATACGCACACATATACATGAACTGACATGTATATTTACAGATGCATCCATGAACATAGTATGGGACAATTATACCAGAAGACTGGAAACCATGTAATTGATAAATGATAACAGGAATTGCTGCTATAGCAAAATGAGTTGGTGTGTTTTGAGTCCGATGTGAAGTAGGGCTACTTCGACCACTTGCAGTTGATTTATTTTCAATCCTAGGAATATGCAAACAATGACATTATTATAATGTATATTTTTATTAATGAAATGAATTAATGAATGATCTACAGTGTTCCATTTATTGATGTGAAATATTCTCATTTTCTGTTGAAACTTATGGTTTAGCAGCTATAAACAGCTATGCCTTCAGTAACCTTCATTTTTGTCTGACAAAACACAAAAACAAACCATATATTACTAATATACATATATATACATATACATATATATATATATATATATATATATATATATATATATATATATATATATATATATATATAAATATATATATATATATATATATATATATATATATATATATATATATATATATATATATATATATATACACAAACCGGATTCCAAAAATCATAAAGAGGAAGATGCAACAAAGAAGACCTAAGACAGTTGAGCAACTAGAAGCCTGTATTAGACAAGAATGGGACAACATTCCTATTCCTAAACTTGAGCAACTTGTCTCCTCAGTCCCCAGACGTTTGCAGACTATAAAAAGAAGAGGGGATGCCACACAGTGGTAAACATGGCCTTGTCCCAACTATTTTGAGATGTGTTGATGCCATGGAATTTAAAATCAACTAATTTTTCCCTTAAAATTTTACATTTTTTCTGTTTAAACATGTCATCTATGTTGTTTTCTGAATAAAATATTGAAATTTGAAACTGCCACATCATTGCATTGTTTTCATTCACAATTTGTACAGTGTCCCAACTGTGTTTGTATATACACAGTGTATATACAGTGAGGAAAATAAGTATTTGAACACTCTGCTATTTTGCAAGTTCTCCCATTTAGAAATCATGGAGGGGTCTGAAATTGTCATTGTAGGTGCATGTCCACTGTGAGAGACATAATCTAAAAAAAAAAAAATCTAGAAATCACAATGTATGATTTTTTAACTATTAATTTGTATGATACAGCTGCAAATAAGTATTTGAACACCTGAGAAAGTCAATGTTAATATTTGGTACAGTAGCCTTTGTTTGCAATTACAGAGGTCAAACGTTTCCTGTAGTTTTTCACCAGGTTTGCACACACTGCAGGAGGGATTTTGGCCCACTCCTCCACACAGATCTTCTCTAGATCAGTCAGGTTTCTGGCCTGTCGCTGAGAAACACGGAGTTTGAGTTCCCTCCAAAGATTCTCTATTGGGTTTAGGTCTGGAGACTGGCTAGGCCATGCCAGAACCTTGATATGCTTCTTACAGAGCCACTCCTTGGTTATCCTGGCTATGTGCTTTGGGTCATTGTCATGTTAGAAGACCCAGCCTCGACCAATCTTCAATGCTCTAACTGAGGGAAGGAGGTTGTTCCCCAAAATCTCGCAATACATGGCCCCGGTCATCCTCTCCTTAATACAGTGCAGTCGCCCTGTCCCATGTGCAGAAAAACACCCCCAAAGCATGATGCTACTACCCCCCATGCTTCACAGTAGGGATGGTGTTCTTGGGATGGTACTCATCATTCTTCTTCCTCCAAACACGTTTAGTGGAATTATGACCCAAAAGTTCTATTTTGGTCTCATCTAAACACATGACTTTCTCCCATGACTCCTCTGGATCATCCAAATGGTCATTGGCAAACTTAAGACGTGCCTGGAAATGTGCTGGTTTAAGCAGGGGAACCTTCCGTGCCATGCATGATTTCAAACCATGATGTCTTAGTGTATTACCAACAGTAACCTTGGAAACGGTGGTCCCAGCTCTTTTCAGGTCATTGACCAGCTCCTCCCGTGTAGTTCTGGGCTGATTTCTCACCTTCCTTAGGATCATTGAGACCCCACGAGGTGAGATCTTGCATGGAGCCCCAGTCCGGAGGAGATTGACAGTCATGTTTAGCTTCTTCCATTTTCTAATGATTGCTCCAACAGTGGACCTTTTTTCACCAAGCTGCTTGGCAATTTCCCCGTAGCCCTTTCCAGCCTTGTGGAGGTGTACAATTTTGTCTCTAGTGTCTTTGTACAGCTCTTTGGTCTTGGCCATGTTAGTAGTTGGATTCTTACTGATTGTATGGGGTGGACAGGTGTCTTTATGCAGCTAACGACCTCAAACAGGTGCATCTAATTTAGGATAATAAATGTAGTGGAGGTGGACATTTTAAAGGCAGACTAACAGGTCTTTGAGGGTCAGAATTCTAGCTGATGGACAGGTGTTCAAATACTTATTTGCAGCTGTGTCATACAAATAAATAGTTTAAAAATCATATATTGTGATTTCTGGATTTTTTTTTTTAGATTATGTCTCTCACAGTGGACATGCACCTACGTTGAAAATTTCAGACCCCTCCATGATTTTTAAGTGGGAGAACTTGCAAAATAGCAGGGTGTTCAAATACTTATTTTCCTCAATGTATATAATATTTACATCGCACTTCTTGTTTTTTCTCAAAACAGCTTAACAAAGATAAAGCATTTATAAGATTGTATTAATGAATGTGTAAGTTCAGTGCCTATAAGTTTGTTCCTTATAATTGTTTATTCTGATTAACGAGCCAGTGACGATTGTGGCAAGAAAAAACTGAGATGGCATAGGGAAGAAATCTTAAAAGAAACCAGACTCAAAAGCAAACTCATCCTCTTCTGGTGCCATCTGTTTTGAAAACTTCCCAATGTCCGAAAACCTAAAGTTTTTACTTTACAGCAAATTAAAAAAAAGGCAAGCATTAGAGACTTCTTCCAAGAATGCAGAAAATTTGCAAAGAACAAAAACCTTCTGACCAATCAGATTTGTTCATTGAGCAGCAGTGTATATTCGCCAGTCGCCACCGGCTTGCTCATCAGGGACAAACTTACTCATAAAGAACATATTCATTTTTAATCACCGCATTATCTGTGTAAAGCTGCTTTGAGACAATGTTCATTGTTAAAAGCGCTATACAAATAAAAATGAATTGAATTGAATTGAATATATTATATTTTGAGTGAAATATAATGTATTTCCAGCTGAGATGATTAAATACACTTTCCCTGCTATAGTAGAAAACATTTCTGTCTGTAATATTCCTCCAGCCTGCTCACTGTGATTAATGGTGTTAGGCAGCAGGGGAGTGTGTGTGTGGAATTCAGGTGAGCTGAGAGGAAAAGGAAGCTTTGATCACCGGCGTGGATCTGCTTGCTTTCGGGCTCAGCCGCTCTGCCTCGCTGTGTTTGGGTGAAACATTTCATGCCCTGATCACTAATCATATCCTATTCTAATCGGGGGCCAAAAACCAACCAAGGGAATCGAGGTGGAACTAAGAAAGTGCATGTGTGTGTGTCTGGGTGAGGAATAGAGAGTAAGGCAAGAATAGATCTGGGATTTAAGCTTGCCATGCGATGCAACATGCTATTTTATCTTTTTTTGGGAGTAAATGATGCTTACTGGATGTTTAGTGCACAACATGATACATTAGAAATCTTATAAGATCTATTTTAGTGTTCAGCTTTGAGTAAATATTAGGAACAGTATTACTGGGAATGACTAAGGCCACACCTACTTTAATTCAACTGCCTTCACCACTGAAACTGAGAAGTACATTAGCTTCGCCTTCTTTACTTCATATGTTTACTTCACTGAGACTGACAGGTACAGCAGCCACGCCTCCTTTACTTGAACTGACAGGGTTGCCTAATTCACTGAGACAGTTATAAATCTATACTGTACATCCTTCAAGTGGGAACTGGGAACTGTACTGGGAGTAATAGATACATAGCCATGTGTCCTTTAAAATCCTGTCTATTCAAAATCCAGTCTAAATTGAATCTCAAGTCTAAGTCCTTCATGTACTCAATCATTACATAAATCTCTCAAGCCCATGCTGAGTTCTAAGTGGGCAGTTGGTTTGGATATTTGGAGTTCTTCAGGTGGGCTCTGGATACTGTTGCAACTATAAAAAGGTTTGGTAATAATGATAATAAAATAGTCTTTTACAAAGTCAGGTAAATAATGAGCAAGTTCATGGCAAGTTATAGGTCATAACCTTCATCAGGGTTAAGTTACAGTCTATGGTTTGAGTACTACATCACATGCATGGCAAAGAACAAGCAACCAACCAGCTGAGAAAGTCATAGCTCCAGTGTTTGACTTTTTTCCATTCCAGTCCATTTTCAGGTCCATTCAGGCCCAATATCTACTATATACCCCACCCCCGTTCCTCCACAAGTTAAAATTGAGCAGAAAATGTAACTCCGACACCGGCTTGTGTGGGACACCTCAATTATTTCTGCAACACTAGCTGGTTTTAATTTCTGCCTGCCTGGGTTAGCTAGTCTTCGTCTCCTCTGATATCGTATTCATGAATTTCAAAAGATCGCTTGTGCGATTTTCTGCACAGCCACACGGCGAGGCCTGAATGAGGTATTTCGTGAAAAGGAAGAGGCGTTCAAAGGAACAGGAGTCCCGCTGCTGACACCGTCGTGTCACTTCCATCTCCACTGGGCCTTGAGGGCAGTCGGGAACTTGGGGTGGTTAATTACAGAACGGGCTCGGTTTCTCAGCAGTCTCTGATAACCGTGCACCATTAAACCCTTCATGCTTCTCTCTCACTTCCTTTTCTATGGAAAGCAGGGAGCAGTGTGTTATTGGGTTCTGACATGTCATGTCGGGCACAAAGATGTCCGACGGTACATGAATAAAGCAGATGAAAAGATTCTCCATGGAGCATGGATTTTGTTTTCGAAGGCGGCGATATTAGCACTAACAGTAGAGTCCACATACACAGGAATTCTCAAAATTGTAAAAAAAAAAAAAGGTTTGCAAATATTTTTCATAATGGTTTCAAATGCTTCATCTAATTATATATAAGCTTCACTTTGTCCACATTTTGTTATGTTACCGCTTTATTCCAAACAGGATTAAATTCATTTTTTCCTCATAATTCTACAAACAATACCCCATAGTGACAGTGCTTGAAATCATTGCAAATTAATAGAAATAAAAAAACAAAAAGAATCACATGTACATAAGTATTCACAGCCTTTGCCCAATTCTTTGTTGGATCTCCTTTGGCACCAATTACAGCCTCAATTGATTTTGAGTATAATGCTACAAGCTTGACACCTATTTTTCAGCAGCTTCTCCCATTCTTCTTTGCAGAACCTCTCAACTCCATCAGGTTGAATGGCGAGCTTCGGTACACAGCCATTTTAAGCTCTGTTCAAACGAGTTTAAGCCCCAAGAGCGGCAGCTTGCCGATACCAGCGCTTAGACCCCCGACCTTCCAAGCCTTAACCACTGAGCCACCACCTCCCCCGTTGATTTGAATAATATATTTAAAAAAAAGAGTCCACTTTCAACTAAAGAAAAGTCTTCATTTTGCTTTTTTAACGATCTGCTTTTGTGTGTGTGTGTGTGTGTGTGTGTGTGTGTGTGTGTGTGTGTGTGTGTGTGTGTGTGTGTGTGTTTAATAACCTTTAGAGCGAAAGAAGCAAGCCTATTGAGGGAATATCTATTTATATGTAGCTGTTTATAACACAGTATCGAAATGTCTGCCATTGGTGAATATCAAATATAATGAAAACCTAGAAACAAATAAATTTCCCCCCAAAAAACCAAATTATTGGCAAATTAAGAGAAATACAATACTTTGAGGAACGCTATCTGAGGAAAGCAATCCGTTACAGTTTAGTAAAAATTTTTTATTATTTTCCAGTAACTGAACCCCCTCAAGTGTTTTATTCCTTAAATAAACCCATATGGCACATTAATGGACAGCCTCTACTCGGCCGAAGGTCATACCTGAGAATGTTTGTCATTCATCTGTGCTGCCGTTTCCCATCCTGGTGCTCTGTCTGCCTGCGCTACTCTGAGCCTCTTAATTAAACCTCTTTGCCCAACAAGGTTTTCGGCGTGTTGCATTGTATGTTAATTAAGCTTCTAATTAAAGATCGAGTGCAGTATGTTGTAATTAATGTGATGTTAAAGCACTACGGATTATTAATCCTTGGCTGCTTATGTGCCACTTAGCTCTTTTGTCTTCTTTCTTCGTCGAATCCAGAAATGAAAGCGATCGAAGGTTGGAGAGAGTCATTTCGGGTAAACACGAGACAACGGCGAGCGTTTGACGGGCGCGTAGGCAGTGACTTCGCCTCTCAAAACACAGAGAATCCGAACGCAAGGCGCAGAAGCATTAACAGACGTGTTATACACGCCGGGTTTTTGTTCTGCTGTCGGACCGAATCAAGCTCTTTTTCCAAAATCATGTTTCTGAAATTGCCTAGGTCAAATAATGTCAATTTTAGTAATAAAACACAAGACTTTGTGGGTCTTTCGATAATTTTCTTTTCCTCCCTTGGCCCCGGCCTTCTTCTACTACTCTCTCCTCGTCCATTTGCTGCCAAGTCACCAAACGCAAGGGACGCCCAATCTCGGAAAACTGTCCTGATCCGAGTGTGAAGCTGATTATAGACTACATGCTTCACATTTCTACTCTCTGGGCTTTTTTTCTTCCACATATGCCCCCCCACCAACCAACCCACACACACACACACACACACACACACACACACACACACACACACACACACACACACACACACACACACACACCCTGATTCCAAATCCTCTGTGCTTTCTTTGACTATCACCCACTCACGAGGGGCACAGAAGAGAAAAATAAGATGGTTTCATTTGAGGGCTCAGAAAATTGTTAATTAAAACATTCTTTTACACTCTTCTGGAAACACTTTCCACTAGACTTTATGGAGTTTTGTGCTCTTTCAACCTAAAGGATGTGTGTAAAGTACTGATGTAGGAGAGGTGAGGAGACCTGAGGTGCAGTCAGCGTTCACATTCATACCAAAGGTGTTCAGTAGGGTTAAGGTCGGATCTCTGTAGCAGATAAAGATCCATAAAGTTACTGAGAACTTTGAAGATAGATTTGGACTGTAAATAATATTAACAATCTGCTACAATGGCTCAAAAGCACAGGTTGCATAAACAGTATTTAAGCACCGACCACTAAACAGCACACCTCAACAATGATGGACCTGGAATAAATGAACATTCTGTGCCACCCTGATGAGTATCCTCTTGAGGTTTCTTCCTCATAACATTTCAGATAATTTTTCCTCGTCACAGTCGCCAACTGGCTCACTCACCAGGGATAAACTTACAATTTTAAGGAACAAACTCAAGGCACTTAAAGTGATGGAGAATGTGTTAGAGAGGTGAAGAGAAGAGTGCTGGCAGGGTGGAGTGGGTGGAGAAGAGTGATAGCAGGAGTGATTTATGATAGAAGGGTATCTGCAAGAGTAAAAGGGAAAATTTATATAACTGTGGTGAGACCTGCGATGTTGTAGGGTTTATAGACAGTGGCATTGAGTAAAAGACAGGAGGTGGAGCTGGAGGTAGCAGAACTGAAGATGTTGAGGTTTTTGTTTGGAGTGACGACGATGGACAGGATTAGAAATGAGTTTATTAGAGGGACAGAGCATGTAGGACGTTTTGGAGACAAAGTGAGGGAGGTGAGATTGAGTTTGGACATGTGCACTGGAGGGACATGGGGTATATTTGTAGGAGAGTTCTGAGGATGGAGACACCAGTAAGGAGGAAAAGAGGAAGACCAAGAAGACGGTTTATGGCTGTGGTGAAGGAAGACATGCAGATAGTTGGGGTGAAAGAGGCAGATGCACAGGGGGCTATGGAGAAGGGTAATCCGCTGTGCAACCTCTAATAGGAAAAGTCGATAAAAGAAGAAGAAGAAGAAAACTTGTAGGCACTTAACCACTTAATCTCTATAAAGCTGCATTGAGACAATATCATTTGTAAAAATGCAATACAAATAAAAATGAATTAAATTGAATTGAATATAGCAGATAACTCTGGACTTCTATTATTTCCTAGAATAACAAAGTCCACTAAAGGTGGTAGAGCATTCTCATATTTAGCTCCTAAATGTTGAAATAGTCTTCCTGACAGTGTTTGTGGCTCAGACACACTCTCGCCCTCTTTTTAGCGAGTCCTACACATATCACATATCATAACCTTGTGCTCCAGTACATCTGGTCAAATGCACATATATATAATTTATATATAATATAAATATTATCAACTTGTGCTTGTTAATATCATGAACATTAGCTACACTAATTCCTCTCCACTGCTTCTCTTTCTCTACCCATCCCGAGGCATCCTGAGATTTGTGCCAGCTCCAATTGTGTCCAACATCATGAAGATTATGGACCTTCAAAATAGTAGATGCCGACCCCCAAACATCCCGAACCATCTAGAGAGGTACCAGCGCCATTCAGATTCCACTTCATGTAGAGTTTGGACTTTGAACCTCTTCAAAATTTTAAAGGCTCTGACATGAAGGAGTTGGTGTTGGATCTCTAATGATCTCAAATGTTTTTAGTTGCTCAGTAGCTCCTGGTTCCATAACATCAAATGACTGTATAAGACTATAGAAAGGACATTACTCATCATCACACACTCCAGCGCTCATGTTAGTTCTCACTCTCCATTGTTTTGTATTGTTTCAAGATTTATAATCACACTCTTGAAGTTACCTAAATAAGAATGGGTTCCGCTTTTGAGTCTTAAGGTTTCTTCCTAATTCATCTAGGGAGTTTTTCCTTGCCTCAGCCGCCACATTCGCCCCAGGCTGCTCATCAGGGATAAATACACATAATTCACTTAAATTTTTTAGTTCTGTAAAGCTGCTTTGAGTCAATGTCCATTGTGAAAAGTGCTATACAAATAAAATAAACATAAACTTGAAGCACTCATGATTGTCTTTCACTCCAGTCCATGTAAAGCATATCTTCAAAGAGCTGTCTTTGTGCACAGTGCTGAAACAGGTTTGGGTCTCATAGTTCAAGTGAAGGGAAAATTACATGCTACTCCATCCAAAGATCATACACAGTTGTATGCCTTCGACTTTGTCATATGAGTTTGGGAATAGAAACCACACATGGCTGGAAAAGTCAGGTGTCCCAATAAATGTCCCAAAAAATCAATCAATCAATCAATCAATCAATCAATCAATCTATCTATCTATCTATCTATCTATCTATCTATCTATCTATCTATCTATCTATCTATCTATCTATCTATCTATCTATCTATCTATCTATCTATCTACCTCTTCCCTATATTGGCAAAGGTTTGCGGACACCTGGTCATAAGTACGGTATGTGCTTTTTAAGCATCACATTCCACAATTAGTCTCAATTTGCACTTATAATTTCCTCCACACTTCAAGTTGTCAAGGTGAGGAGGCTGCAGTCAGTGTTCCAAATCATCCCAAAGCTGTCCAGTAGGGTTAAGATCAGAGCTCTAACTCAAGATCTTCCTCTCCAAACCATGTAAACCATATCTTCATGGAGCTGGCTTTGTGCACAGGGGCATTGCCATGCTTTAACAGGTTTGCGTCTCCAAGTTCAAGTGAACGCAAAATTATATTATACTACATCAAGGTTTGTGGTAACAGATTGGAGAATCTATCTATCTATCTATCTATCTATCTATCTATCTATCTATCTATCTATCTATCTATCTATCTATCTATCTATCTATCTATCTATCTATCTATCTATCTATCTATCTATCTAAAGCAACAAACTGTCACTCAACAAAATCCTCCATCTTCAGTAGGCACATGAAATGCATCCTGTCTCAGTACAGTAGCCTGCATTATTCATGAAGCTTTCTGCATGAAATCAAACAGGGCACCGTATGTGTGTATGTGTGTTTTAGCGCAGCCTCCCTGCCCACCCACTCTCTGTCCGCTCGAGTGAATGTGTGCGGCGGTAAAGGATATGAATATGTTGGGGGGAAAAGAGCGGCGCAGCCCGTGCAATTTGGGCGCCATTGGAGTTCAGGGAGCGTATGATCGGCCAAGTGCATCTGAATGTCCTCCTTTTAGAAGCCGTGCTGCTTGCAGGCAGGGCTGTGATGCAAACACCCCCACACACACACACACACACACACACACACATACACACACACACACACACACACACATTCACATGTCGTGCACATATAGCAAACCCCCTTCACTCTCAATTTAACCAGAAATCGGATGAGCCCATCCTGCTTCGTCGCTTCGACACAGACACACACACACACACAGTCAGCCACACATAATGACACTAACACCAGATTTCATGGGAGAAAGAATAGACGTATAGTCACGAGGCTGATCAATCAGCAGGCGTGAACCGGAGAAGCAAGGCATTAACGATTCCCATCCACTCTCAATCCACTCGCCTGAGCAGAAGAATACGTTTAACGTCCGTGCGTTCGCTTTCTGCGGACTCCCAGGAGCGCAGGGAACCAGGTGAGGGGCACAGAGCTGAAGCCATTCGGTCCACTTTACTGACGCTTCATCTCGCTGCCGTACAATTACAGCGTGTTTCAGGTGCGTCGCTTGAACACTTTTATCCCACGCCAGATCTCACGGGTCCCTGCTCCTGCCATCCTGCTCCTGCTTTTAGGCTCCGTTGTGTAAAGTTCTCCAGCAGACCCCCTCAGGTGAAACGTGTCACTGCGGTGGGATGAGGGAAGTGATAAACAGCTGGGAGAGAGACCTCGATGTTCTCACATGTCAGTCGTGTTGTGGCCCTCTGCAGAACAGCATCACGATTTAATAAAACATCCTGTAGCTTCCTGAGGGACACGGTGCGGGGCCACGATGAGAAAACCTCTGTCAGCATGAGCGGGAGAGCCGAGAGACGAGAGCAAAGAAGGCTGTAATTATCATCAAAAACAGGACAAAACTATTAAATACGATTAAGAAAAAAAAAAGAAGAAAGAAACACTAAAACTAAAAATATAGAGAATGATCTTGGTTATCACAGTCATTCATAATCATCATAATCTTAATTTCTATGGTGTCGACTTCAGGACACATCACCAGAAAAGAATCATGAAAGTAATATAAACAGTCTGAAGTAAATGCAACACTGAAAACCAAACACACACACACACACACACACACACACACACACACACACACACACACACACACACACACACACACAAAACAAAGCTGATGTTATTGGGCTGTGTTTGCATTTTCACTGAATGTGTAATTATCAATGTGACTCCGAGTGCCTCCATTGCAGCGGTTTTTGGCCACCATTGTGCTTCGGCGCGCGCCGCACCACAACACCACACCGCGCTGCGCCGCGCCGTTAGCCACATGACTGCTCGGAAGGCCGTTAATGCAGTATGTGGAGGGATTCATCTGTGATTAGCGAGCGAGTTTTCTGTTGCAGAAATAAAATCAAACACACACCTCACACTTTTTTACGGCAGAGGAATTTGTGGCTCACGGCCCAGGTGGGGGGTGGGGGGTTCCTAAAGTTCGGTCCTGCGCTTGGTTAGCATGCTGGTTAAGCGTTATGGTTCACTGTTGCTCAGTGACTTGTGAAGCTGATATAATCTTCCTTTTTTCACTTTTTTATATCTGTTATTTTCTCTCCCTCACTCTCTCTCTCTCTCTCTCTCTCTCTCTTTCTCTCTTTCTTCACTCACCTTGCTGCTCTCACCCCTCGCATGCCTGGAGGCCCTTGTTCGGCTGCTTCTTCGCGCACCGTTTTTCATCCCCAACAATGAAAGGAGCTTTTCAGCAAGGCTGGTTCCAATTCATCTGTGATAAATGAGACGATAAGGCAATCAGAGCACACCGTGACACTCAGTGCAGTTAGTTAGGCACACTTCGAGCCCATTCAGGTGTGCCGGTGCGTCCTGCAGTCGGGGGGGCCTGTTATATATATGTGCCCAAGTCCCGATGGTGCATGGCTACTGCTCCTGCAGGAGCTCCGGCAGCCTTCCTCAGAGAAAAGCCTCGGAGCAGATCAGAACCTTCTATAAATACCGTGTCTAAGGTCAGAGAGGGTCGGCACATGATTTTCAACTCCGTAGCTCGACGCATGGATATTTGTATTCTTGAAGAAGTGAGATTTAATGGACACGTTGGTTTCTGGCCATGATCTTCTCCCAGGAGGCAAAAAAAAGGAGCAGGAACCCTAACACAGGTAGGTCATACAGGAAACTTTGCAACCCGCGTTAGCGTCCTTGATGTCCATCATATTAGCATGTAATTAACTTTAGCAAGAATAACCAGCTAATTTAAATGAGCTAAGCAGGGATAGGTTGGGTACAAATCAGCAGAAGGTCAGTTTCGTGCCGAAAACGTTTCAGATTAGCGTCAGCAAATGTGAGACTCCGCCCATAGGATGTCCCAGCACTTGTACATTAGCCTGCTGAATGATGTCTCTCGATACGTGTGATGCTAGAGGTCAAAAGACGAGACTCTCAGGGTCCAAGCACAATTTAGAAAAAATGTTAATTAAAAAAAAATTCATAGGGCTTGTTGATCCTAGATGGGGTACTGAGACATCATTATACAAGGATCTAGAACACATGATAGCTTCATGTTTTTTTGTTTTTTTTCCAGAAATATTAATTCTCTTAAGGATCAACCATGTATGTAGGTTATCATGAATGCTACAGGTTGTGAGTGTGATTGGCAGGAATGCAGTGACTGTCGATAAAGTGTTATGTTTCACTTTCCTCTTGCATTCGAGACTCAGAGTTAGCATACGAGTGCACATTCAAGAGCCTAAAAGGAAATGGGTTAATACTTTCTAAGGAGTGTCCTCTCACGATAGTGTTTTCATTTGGGTTGCAGTGTCAGTGTCGGTGTGGTATATGTGTGTGTGTGTGTGTGTGTGTGTGTGTGTGTGTGTGTGTGTGTGTGTGTGTGTGTGTTGTGGGTGGGTGTGTGGGGGTATGGGGGAGGCAGACAGAATGGCATTGTGTTGGTTGCTTGTCAGTGTTTAGGCACAAACAGGCCTGAAGTGGGGGAGGTGTGAAAGGGCGCAGGGCCTCGTCCTGAATGGAGGGGCCAACTGGAGCTCCCCTCTCAGACTAGTGGCCTGTCACTCACTGTTTTTTTTCTTTTTTCCGCCAAGAGAGAACAGTAAGTGAGTGAGCGGGTGAATGAGTGGGAGACAGTATTTTCCTTGTCAACAAGTGGACAGATGTGTTTTGACAAACGTGCAGCAGTGGATTCTTACAATCTGTTAGCGTTTAACGCCTCATTATGTTTCGTGCTACTTTTGTTTATGCGAAACATGCCTGGCGTGGTGTCCAAGTTGTCTCTGAGTGTCCAAAAGAATGAGGGGCTAACTGTGTTGCTTTCCTTTTCCTTTTCTTGCAACTCTAGGAAGTACTTAAGCATGCACTGTTCACACTGTCACTGTTTAGCTGACACTGACTTCAAAACACGTCTATCACATTGTCCAAGTTGTCTCTAAGTGTCAGAAAAAAAGAGGGACAAATCTCAGAAGCTAACTATGTTACTTTCCGCTTGCTTTTTTTGCAACCCGGGCTAAGTTCAAGAAAGTCTCCAAACATACACACTGTTCAGACCGTCCCTGTTCAGCTGACACTGACTTCAAAACATGCTTTGTTGTCCAAGTTGACTTTAAGTGTCCAAAAAAAGGGGGACAAATTCAGCTAATTATGTTGCTTTCCATTAGCTTTTTTGCAACTCGTGCTAACTTCGAGTAAGTACTTCAATGCACGAACATTGTTTACACTTTCACTCTTCAGCTGACACTGCCTATAAAACACGCTTTCCATGTTGTCCAAATTCTCTCAAAGTGTCCAAAAAGGGGGAGAGACAAACTCTGAGCTAACTATGTTTCTTCCCGTTCTCTTTTTTTGCAACTCTGGCTAACTTAAAGGAAGTACTTAAGCACGAGAACGCATGCACGAATGCACACACATTCACGTGAAGAGGGATCGGAGGAAAGAAAAAGCTTTATCTTTAATCCTCGTCTCGGTGCAATTAGACTTTCTAATAGCCCCACGCTCCACTCTCTGCCGTTTTAAGCCTAATTAGAAAGTTTTTTGAATGAACTCCGCGCCAGATTGACAGCATTAGTGCGTCCTAAACCTTTCTCTCACGCGTCGCTCTAAGTGCCCTAAGTCCCCGTGTCGACTTAATGAAGTGAAAATTGCATTCTCCTCGCGCTTGATATGAAAATGGAATGTGCGTTCGTGAAATATACACAGTTGTCACTTCTTAAAAAGGTGTCAGCAATTTGCTTCACTGAGTAAGGTGAATATTAGCCGTGACAGCAGAAAGAAGAAAAGGGGTTCGAAAGAAAGAGGAGACGGAGAGCGTGAGCGGAGAAAGGGGGAAGAAGAAGAAGCAAAAAAAAAAAAGAAGTGTTATGCATGTGATCAATGAAAGACTTCATTGCCTCGCGCTTCACTGGATTTATAATCAGAGACTGGAGTTCGAGGGGAAGCAAGCGCTGTCGGGGACAGGACAATACTGCCACCTAGAGGAACGACTTTCTCAAATGCTTTGTCTCTCTCTCTCTCTCTCTCTCTCTCTCTCTCTCTCTCTCTCTCTCTCTCTCTCTCTCTCACACTTTCCAACTCTTCCTGCATTTAATATACAGTTTGATTGTGTGTCAGTATGTGTGCTGTAAATGTATGCATTAGTGTGTGTATATATATTGTGTGTCTGTGTGTGCACCTCTGTAACCCAGTAATTAGGAAGGCACAAGCCAGTGCACCCAGTGCCGGTCCCAAACACGGATAAATAGGGAGGGTTGCGTTAGGAAGAGCATCCAGCGTAAAACATGTGACAAACATGCAGATTACGAATCAGAATTTCATACCGGATCGGTCGAGCTCCGGGTTACCAACGACCGCCACATGTATTGTTGGCCAACAGGGTACCTGTGGTAATTGGGATACTGCTGGCCGAAGGAGGAGAAGGAGAGGAGGGAGACGTCTACAGAGACGGCAGGGAAAGGAGAAGTGTAGGAGAGTGAAGGTTCAGATTGGCACTTTCAATGTTGGTACTATGACTGGTAAAGGGAGAGAGATAGCTGATATGATGGAGAGGATGAAGGTCGGTATGTTGTGTGTTCAGGAGACCAAGTGGAAAGGGAGTAAGTCCAGAAACATTAGAGGAGGGTTTAAACTGTTCTATCATGGTGTGGATGGAAAGAGAAATGGTGTATGGGTGATTCTGAAGGAATAGTACAGGTGGAGTGTGGTGGAGGCGAAGAGAGTTTCTGATAGGGTGATGAATGTGAAGTTGAATGTTGAAGGGGTATTGATAAATGTCATCAGTCCTTATGCTCCACAAGTGGGCTGTGAGATGGAGAAGAAGGAAAAATTAAATGTTAGAGTTAGATGAAGTGGTAGAAGGTGTACCTAGGAATGAATGTTTTGTGACTGGGGCAGACTTTAATGGGCATGTAGGTGAAGGGAACAGAGGTGATGAGGAGGTGATGGGGAGGTATGGCCTAAAGGAGAGGAATGTCCACAGATGGTGGATCAAAGGGTGATGTATAAGAGTGGAGGAAGGTGCATGCAGGTGGACTATCTTTTATGCAGGAGATGCAACCTGAAGGAGATTGGAGACTGTAAGGTGTTGGCAGGGGACAGTGTAGCTAGACAGCATCGGATGGTGGTCTTTAGGATGGTTTTAGAGGTGAAGAAGAGGAGAAGAGTGAAGACTAAAAGCAGAATAAGATAGTGGAAACTAAAGGAGAAAGACTGTTGTATGAGATTCAGGGAAGAGGTTAGACAGGGGCTCGGTGGTGGTGAAGAGGTGCTGGATGATTGGGCAACTACTGCAGAAGTGATAAGGGAGACAGCTAGAAAAGTACTTGGTGTGACATCTGGAAATAGAAAGGAAGACAAAGAACCGTGGTGGTGGAATGAGGAAGTGCAGGAGAGCATAAGGAGAAAGAGGTTGGCAAAACAGAATTGGGTTCGAGAGAGTGATTAGAAAAGTAGGCAGGAGTACAAGGAGATGCGACAGCAGGTGACGAGGGATGTGGCGAAAGTCAAGGGTATATTGGTAGGAGAATGCTGAGGATGAAGCCACCAGGAAGGAGGAAAAGAGGAAGACCAAGGAGGAGGTTTATGGATGTGGTGAGGGAAGACATGCAGGTAGTTGGTTTAAAAGAGGCAGATGTAGACGACAGGGGGGTATGGAGAAGGATGATCCGCTGTGTCGACCCCTAAAGGGAGAAGCCAAAAAAAGATGTTCTCATGTCTCTTCTATTGACCATGCTCTATATTCTATGGCCTTTTTTTTTTTTACATACAGTATTTAGGTGTGCTAAATATCTTCAGCCATGTTATTTATATAGATATCACTATTTATTAGATAGATAGATAGATAGATAGATAGATAGATAGATAGATAGATAGATAGATAGATAGATAGATAGATAGATAGATAGATAGATAGATAGATAGATAGATAGATAGAAAGAAATAAAGAAAAATGTACCGTAATTTCCGGACTATTAAGCGCACCCATATATAAGCCGCACCCACTGAATTTTACAAATATTTTTATCTTAAACATAAATAAGCCGCGTGTCTACAATGAAACTAATAAACTTTACACAGGCTTTAACGAAAGACAGTGTCTGTTACACGGTGTAACGGGTGAAATATGTTGTGGCTTCTTTAAGAGCAGAGCGGCATTTTGGGAACAGCCTGCCGCTGCATTAATCAAATACCGAGATATAAAAAAAAATATAAAAAGATAAAAAAAATAAAAAAGCACGAGTTTTGGAAACCTGTCTGTGCTTATATGATTTCTGTTGACTGGAGTTAGCGAGCTCTCCCTTCACCCAGACTCAACGCGTTACAACGGCTTGTATCTAAACAGTAGCCTACCAAGAAAGTCATTGTTCACTGTCTTCCTCCTTCCTTTCACAACTATTTCTCTCGAGAGTTTATCTTTAGGCATCGGCATGCGTTTAAAAATCACCCGATGCCGTGCAGCTCAGAACACAGGTGAAGTGCGTTTTTTTCGTTTCCGTTCGGAAATTTCATTGGTCTAATGTTATGGGGTTCAGTTTTTTGGCTTGAAGTTTGTGAAACCCAGGAAAAATCCTTAAATAAGCCGCTTTGTTGTTTAAACCGCGGGGTTCAAAAGGTGGGAAAACAGTAGCGGCTTATAGTCCGGAAAATATGGTAAACAAAAAAAATTAATTGAAGACATAACTGCTACTTTTATCATTTATATTATCTTTATATATTTTTTTTTTATAATTTTGTTCTTTCATTCAGGTATTTATAGATGGGTCTAACTTATTCTCCCAAAGTTCAAAGTAAGATACTTCACAAAGAAACGTTCATGTGTAAGACACTAAATTTGACTTTTTTGTCCACTTGCTGTATTACCAGGTTTACAATAATGTAGTTATCTTTTTTTCTGTAAATCTTGATCATAATTTGAACAGAATTTATTTGGAAAAATAAAAATGAATATTTTAGATTTTTGAATATAAGAGAAAATTGGTGAAAAATATTTCAAATCTTTTCAGCTCTGATGACTGCATTCATCACCTTCATCAACTTTACACCGACAAAAACATTATAATGCTAATAAAAGAAGGACCTGAGACTGGATTCATATGATTTGGTCTCATTTGAACAGGAAGTGTGTGGCATATGTGTTTGACCACCCATCTACAGAAATTACATTTACTTTACACATTATTCCTACCATCCCAGCTGCACCCTGCCGACCTCAGGTGAGCGATTTGGACACCGACCTATTGTCCATGTCACGATCAAAGCTGAGCTTGGCCCTCAATCAGGCAATGTTCAGGCTTTGAAGTTGGAGCACAGGGTACAGGTGGGAATATTCTCACTACAGGGAGCCTGATGAAGCTGTGGGATGTGTATGGGAATCACATGGAGCTTGAATGTGTGTGTGTGTGTGTGTGTGTGTGTGTGTGTGTGTGTGTGTGTGTGTGTGTGTGTGTGTGTGTGTGCATTGTGAGGAGCAGTCGTAACAGCATGAAAAAAGCAGCAAGGTTGTTTTTCGGCAGTTATCAAAACTTCACATTGTCTGAATCGAAAATTGCAGCAGATGTTTGCTGTTGTGTTTTGCGATTTGAACTGAAAGATATTTCATAGAATGGTTGTGTTGCTAGATTCGGCTGTATAAAATGTTCTACAACATACAGCACAAGGTTTAGGGAAGGGATCAAGTCCTGTATTAAAATTAAAAGTAAATAACATTCACAGGTATTTCCTGTAAAATCCCCAAAAATCAGAACCAAATAAATTTGTATCTCACATGCTCTGACAAGTGATCTGTCAAATAATTTTTACACAAAAATAATAAATTTCACTCATATAGCGCTTTCTGATAAGCGACGCTGTTATAAAATGCAGTGTCCCAGATGGTGATTTTAAGTTTTTGTGCTACATAATATATATATAGTGTGGAGTTATAATAATGTGGAGAAAACTAAATTTGTTTAGAAGAAAAAATCAGACAGACTGAGGAAAATGCCTCTTCTGTGCAGTCTGAAATGGCGACCAGTGATTGACTCCAAGGATATCGATGGTTGAATCTGCATGCTTTTTGAAGAGATGTTTATCTCAAGAGACTATGAGGCTGATGATCAAAGATATCGACCCTAAAAGAGCCGAACTCGGATGCGATCGAAGTTTTTTTCTCATATTGCTACAACTTTATTCTCGTAAGTCTGACTTTTTCCTGAGATATTACGCCTTTATTCTAGTATTGCTACGACTTTAATGTTGTAATCTTACTTTTTTTTTTTTTTACCATAAATTCAAGCTTTAATAGAAAAAGCTCCCTAAGAGGACATGGGGAAGAAGCCAAACTCTAATTGGAACCCATACTCTTCCAGGTAGGACTGGTAAGATTAGTAATCATTGTAATGTACCTCTGTGAAAGAGTACAGTAAAAACAGTAAAAGCCAAACAAGTGTGAAATGATGTGTATGAACAGATTGTGAGTTCTAAGATGAGCACGGGGCATTTTTTTATGATGGCATCAGCAGTTCTATCTACATTATCCAATTAAGATTATTCAAAAGAAGCAAGTATAATGTTAAATGCAGTGAAGTTACTTCATAAGTGCAGTGAAGTTACTTCATTAATGCAGTGAAGTTACTACATAAGTGAAGTGAAGTTACTTCATAATCAGTGCAGTGACGTTACTTCATTAATGCAGTGAAGTTACTTCATAAGTGCAGTGAAGTTACTTCATAAGTGCATCGAAGTTATTTCATAAGTGCATCAAAGTTGCTTCATAAGTGCAGTGAAGTTACTTCATAAATGCAGTGTGGTTACTTTATAAGTGCAGTGAAGTTGCTTCATTAATGCAGTGAAGTTATTTCATAAGTGCATCGAAGTTGCTTCATAAGTGCAGTGAAAATACTTCATAATCAGTGCAGTGAAGTTACTTCATAAATGCAGTGTGGTTACTTTATAAGTGCAGTGAAGTTGCTTCATTAATGCTAAAGGCTGTTCAGATGTTGAAGTCTGTGACAAACACAAAATATATCCGATCTCATGATTTTTATTATTATTGAGTTCACAGATTGACGATTGGAAAATGTGAAATATATTAATTGATCTTGATTGAATATCCATTGAATTATGGATGAATTATGTATTTGACTGTGCAATAATTGCAGTGTGTGTTCAGAACAGAGTAAACCATTTAAAGCTTGTTTGCAAGCTGGGGTCAGACATGATACACCCCTGGAGCACAGACCTTCCAATCAGTTACCTTAACCACTGAGCTACCACTCCCCTATAGAAAGAATTGTTTACACATACTTCACTATGTACACTGTATGGATAAATGTTTAAGGACACCTGACTTTCTCATCCAAATGTTGTTCTTTACCAAACTTTTTTTTCACAAAGCTGAAGGCACACAATTGTACAGGACG
Organism: Silurus aristotelis; assembly: GCF_946808225.1. Taxonomy (NCBI): domain Eukaryota; kingdom Metazoa; phylum Chordata; class Actinopteri; order Siluriformes; family Siluridae; genus Silurus; species Silurus aristotelis. Next base: position 24,828,091 of record NC_139587.1, on the reverse strand, counting down.
TCTTTGAATGCGGTAGCATGAAATTCTCCAACTTGAAATAGGAGGCCTAAACCATTTCTAGCATGGCAATGCCCCTGTATATAAAGCAAACTCCATGAAGATATGTTTGCATGGGTTGGAGTGGAAGATCTCCTGCTATAGAGCTCCAACTGTATTGAACACCTTTGGGATGAATTGCAACACTGCCTGCACCCCAGGCCTCCTCACCTCAAGAGTGGAGGGAATGCGATGCTCACAAAAGAACATTCCAGGTGTCCCCAAAATTTTTGCAATATAGTGTAAATATGTGAGTGCAAAACTGGTGTTTGCAAACATTATCCAGCTTTGTTAAAGTCTATGTAGCTTCAGGGCTTCAGGGCAATTTATTCTAACCAGAAAAACTCCAATTTTCCAACAATGGATGGATGGATGGATGGATGGATGGATGGATGGATGGATGGATGGATGGATGGATGGATGGATGGATGGATAGATGAACGAATGGAATTTAAAATTTTATAATTTACACTTTGATTAATGGAAGGGTCTGTATATAGATAAAGCATACAATTACGGGTTGTTGGATTGATTGTTGCATGGTGAATGGATGGAGAAAAAGATTTGAACATTATATATATATATTTTCATATCTTTTTCTCCATCCATATATATATATATCACCATGACTTTAGATATAAAGAAGGATGGATAGGCAAAAATGTATAGATAAATGCTATATATCTGCCTTTTAAAGCTAATAAAGTTTACAACTGTTGACATTATGTGAGGTAATGTGCTAAGCCAGCAGTAATTTTTTTCCCCTTTCTTTCTCCTTTCTCCATTTCTCTCTGCATCTGCCGTTGATGGAGGCTCTGTATGAGCCGTGTTCCATGCCGTATCTGCAGCAGCGAGCCGAAATGTCACTGCACACGAGACGTGCAGAGCTGCCAAATGTCCCCCCAGTGTCTAAAGAGATCAGAGTGATTCTACCAGCTGAATCGTGACTCCAGGTGGCTGAGAAGGGCTGCTTTACCCTCCCAGAGGTGAAAGGGCAGTTGCTTGGAATAACATTATTTGGAATGATAGTGTGTAATATTTTATAAGCTATGGAAAATATTCATATTGGAAAGTCCACTTTCCGTTTAGGTTGTGACACGACTTTTCTGAGTAGTTTAGGCTACAATATAGATGGATGGATGGATGGATGGATGGATGGATGGATGGATGAATGGATGGATAAATGGATGGATGGATGGATAGATAGATAGATAGATAGATAGATAGATAGATAGATAGATAGATAGATAGATAGATAGATAGATAGATAGATAGATAGACAGATAGGCAGATAGGCAGATAGGCAGGCAAGTTAATAGATGAAGGTCGAAAGATAAAAATGTTGGCCAGCTACACAGATAGACATAAAATTTATGTTTATGTGTATGGATGGATGGATGGATGGATAATTGAATGGATGGATGGAGGATGGATGGATAGAGGAATAAAAGGATGGATGAGGAAGTAGGTGGATAAATAGATGAATGGATAGAAGGATATATATAGGTAAATTGATGTATGGATGGATGTATGGATGGATGGATGGATGGATGGATGGATGGATGGATGGATGGATGGATGGACAGGCAGGTTGGTGGATAGGTGAATGAAAGGCTTAAGGATAAAAATGTTGGCCAGATAGACATAAGCTCTTGTTTATGTGAATGGCTAGAGGCCTGGCTAGATAGATACATGGATCGCTGGTTGGATGGATGATGGATGGATGGATGAATGGATGGATGGATGGATGGATGGATGGATGGATGGATGGAAGGATAGAATCCTAGATAATGACACAGACAGATAAATAAGCAAATTAGTTCCAGCAGAATATTGCAAGCATTTCAGTATTTCTTCTATGTCATTGCTTAGTTTAGGCAATAGCTTTTTATTTGAACAAATAGCATTGCTGGCAGCTTAAACAAGCACAAGCAAGAGTTGACCCGAGATTCTGGCATGGTGGACCAATATCAAATCCAATACCAGAGCAAGGGCTATTAGGCTTTGTTTCAGACTAAAAAGCATCATCAACTTAAGAATCCTCGTTGACAGTGTAATTTAGTGCAAGACTAGGCTTAATCTGTGTCCACAAAACTGACAAGTGGCTATTTGGGTGTGATCAAGCCTTCAAGGCTGATTGGTGGGCAGTGAGGGAGCAAACAAGAAATATAAATGTGTGTACGCTGGATGACAATGTGTCATAAAGCCAGCCAAACATTGTTTTGATGAATTACAAAGAAAGGGCGGAAAATAGACAACATTCAGTGTGAATAAAGGTGGTTTATAAAGATATTGAATAAAGAGCGTAGGTCCGTCATCTCGACAGGAACAAAGAATCATTTTAAGTTTGTGCGACTGCTGCTCTATAACTTACCAGGTAATATATTTTTTTCCTATAGCAAGACCTGAGGTTTAGCAAACACACACACACACACACACACACACACACACACACACACACACACACACACACACACACACACACACAAAACTAATAGAATATGAAGTCAAACATCTTGATATTGCCCAGCTTAAAAGCTTAAAAGTAAAATAATATCAAAAGCTTTATATTTTTTATTTCTCTGCTTCCAAGAATTTTTAATAGATGACTGATAACAAGATAAATGGATTGATGGATAGATAGATGGATGGGTGGATGAAAGGAAATATTGAATGAATAGATGTACAACAGTCACTGGATGAGTGGATAGAAAATAATTATGTTAAGATTATTTTCAGCAATCCAATTGTATTTATGTATGGATGTATCGATGGATGGATGGATGGATGGATGGATGGATGGATGGATGAATGAATGAATGAATGAATGAATGAATGAATTAATTAATGAATTAAATAATTAATTAATGGGAAGAAAAATATCTCTCCAAATGGATGAATAGCCAAATTGATAGACAGATGATTAATAAATAGGTGGATGTATAGATAAAAGAAAATATGTATAGATGCATGGATAAAGGCCAAGTAATTTTTACCTCCCAGTTTTATTGATGATCAATGTATAATCAGATGAATGAAAACTATATGAACTATGTATGTTTGTTTGTATGTACAGATGGATGGATGTATAAAAATGGGTGGGCAAATTAGAGAATCATAAGATAAAAGCTAAATAGTCTAAATAAAAAACATTATTAATATTTGACAATTTTTAATATATTATTGGCTCACTGAAGATGGATGAATGAATAGAGGATTGTGTGGCTGAGTGGAGAAATGTATGGAAAAATGGAAGGATGGACGAGGAAGTGGGTGGATGAATCGGAGATATGTAGGTGAATGGATGAATGGGTGGGTGGGTGAACATGTTGGTGGATAGGTGAATGAAAAGCTAAAGAATAAACTTTCCAAGTTTGTAGGATTCGAGTTATATTTATATTGAGTTTGTAATCTTGCGTACCAGTGTTGATTTATTCATTACTAGAGATTTAAAGCACTTTTGTACGTCGCTCTGGATAAGGGAGAATTAAATTTTTTAACAAATTAAAAAATGTTGGCCATCTAGAGAGATTGACATAAGCTTCATGTTTATGTTTATGTGAATGGCTAGATTGGATGGATGGATGGATGGATGGATGGATGGATGGATGGATGGATGGATGATGGCTACATAGGTAATGGCAGTCAGAATGTGAGTATGTAAGGTAGAGAAGATTCCTGCAGGATGAGTAATAAAATCCTGATACCTTAAGCCCACTGTTCTAAGTGTATTTTATTTATAATCCTCTTGCACATGGATCACCAGCCTATCAATAAAACAGGGAGTAAAATGGAGTCAGTGTGAGGTTGTAATTGAAGCTCCAGCACGAGGAGGGGTACGCCATAGGATCAGTGTCACGAATGGCAGGGGCCGCGATGGCTGAGGAGGTGCCGGGCCTTCTAATTGCACTCTGTAGAGAGCCACCACCCCTGTGGACGGAAATGAAAGAGCTCCTGGCCTGGCTGTGTTTCCATTGTGCGAAAATAAATACATACAGTCGCCGCCCTCTGCGTGAAATAACACACCAGGCGTTGGATTTCACTGGTCATTTGATTCGCAGCTGCACGCCCCAAAACAAGACGATATATTGTCGTGAAAGACTTCTACAACCAGTGTGTTTTAGAGTGTGGGACCTGGCTGAGGCTTTAAGTGCAGTTCATTCAACTGAAAGACACTGAAAAAAAGAACACAACACAAAAGACAATTGACTTGGGACTTTCACTAGCTGAGTTATCACTTATAAGTGTATTATAACCAGGTGTTTTTTTCTTCTTCCATTAGTTGGGGCATATTGCAAATTTAGCTGGTTCTCTTGGTTGACATCTCTTTTGGTTTCTCTTACTGGATCTCTTTACAAAATGGTGACCTAGCACAGAAAATTCTCTGTAATCTTGGATGTAATTTGGATGTTAAATACGGTTGAACCTCGGAGCTCGCGGCCTCAGCGCTCACGACCTCGCATGCTCGCGACTTTCATTCCGACCGGCGACTCTCATTCAGATCGGCTCGTGAGCAACTGCGAGCTGCTTAAAACGTTAGTTTTAACATTTCTAATCAAGGTTTATCTCATTAAAATTGTCTAATAATTAAGTGTTATGGAGTGAAATAGTGTTATTTACTCATTTAAATCGATTTCGTATAGTGTTCTTTGGGTTTTTACTGGGTTGGAAGGGGCGTATCAAAAGGTTGCGAAAATTCGGAACTCGCGACCGGTCTTGGTCCCTAACCCTCGTGAGCTCCGAGGCTCCACTGTACAGCTCAATGGGCTATAAGGTTACTCTATATAAAATATACTTCAGTTACATTAAAGCTTTGTTCCAGAGAAGTTTATAGCTACAATCCAAGCTATGCTATCTATCTGTGAGGTTTATCTCAATTGCTACTGATAAATGACATCAAAATATGATAATTCTCCTGAAGACTATAAAATCCATAATATTTACTTATTATATCCTGTCAAAAGCAAGGATACGGGCGTACAGTCAGCATTCCCAATTATCTTTCACTCCAACCAATATCTTAATGGATCTGGCTTTGGGTATTGTGATGTTGGAACAGGATTGGGTCTCCTAGATCAAATTAAAGGAAAATTTTATGCTACCGAATCCAAATACATCCTATGTAATTGTGTGCCTCCAACTTTTTGTAGTTGTTTGTTTAGGAATCACATATGGATCAGGTATATGAAAAGTCAGGTATCCTAAACCTTTGTCTATATAGTGTCAATACATAGTGTTTTGGTCTATACATTGTGATGCTGGTTCATTAAGCATCAGTCTAAGAGTATCATCTGTCTTAAAATAGAAAAATACAATTAGATATTAGAAAAGTATGTTTTTTTTATAATTCTCAAATCAGGATTGTTTGAAACATCAGCTGATACACAAATGCTGAACGGAAAACAAAATGTGTTCAGAGATTTAGCTTTTATGGAAGGAATCTCCAGTGCCAGCATTGTAACAGTCAGTTTAACCTTTTTTTTCCCCAACACAGGAAAGTGGTTGTACATCTTCAGTAGCATTACAATCTGCATAGTTTTTTTCTCATTACCTTCAAGAGAATGAAGCTGGTGAGGGAAGAATGATTCTAGCTGCATTAACATAGAGAGGTGATAACGATGTTACTAGATGATAAAATATACTTGCTTTGTGGAAGTTCTACAAGATTGAACACAACTATAAAAGAATAAAAACATCATTATTAAATGGATATTGTAATCATTGACAGCTTGATGTGGTATAAGAGAAATAAAGTACAAGTGACAAGTGCTGTGAGAAATACCCTTTGTGGTGGCAACAGATTCACCATGTTGTTTCTTATTTTAAAATCATATCATAACAATCCAATCCAAATAATTTTACTCCTTACTTAACCATTAAAACAAAAAGGATCAATGCCACTGGGTCAGTGCAGTCTAATAGCTTTGCTAATTGTAGTGATGTTACGTGTAGGCAGCGGTACATATGACAGCATTGCATTTTTGCCAGGGACAAGATAAAAACATTATAAATAACAATTCCAATCTCCGTTTCCCTGTCCACCATGGTATGCTATGCCCTAAAACACATCTTCCCATCTGTTTTTAGTGTGTTAAACTATCGCCTGAACCCGAGTGTTTGTGCAGGCCCTCCAGCTGCCACCGTTGCAGTGCAAGTCACTCAAGATAAAGATGAAAGGGCTGATGTTTGCTGTTTCCTTCCCCCGTTTCCCGACGCCCAATTTAGCAAAGAGCCGTTTAAGCGGTGCTGTCCTGGGCGGAACGGCACGAGGGGAGAAGTGGGCCGTCTGCTCGCTGTCACTCGCTATTATTACGACAGCGCTCCGAGGTACCTGAGGGAGCGCTAGGCTTTCAGTCCCACATCAGTAACAAATAGACACTGGCCAGCCGTGGCATAAGCCCGCAGCGCTTTACGTCTAAATAATCCTCCTGTCGTTAGCGTATCTCAGCCCGAGGTTTCCTGCTGTCCCCTGATCCTTCACTGCAGTTCCTTGACTCGCAGTGACACGGTTGTTGCAGGCTGTCTGAGATCTTCTGTGTCTAAGACTCATAGATAGGCATAGAATCATGTAACGTCAAAGAGTAATGTAATAAAGCCATCAAAATCTCAATGTGGGGTGTAGCATTGGGTCTGTTCGATTCGTTTCGTAACTCAGAAACAAAACAAAAACAACTATACATACCTGACCATACATCTGATTCTATTCCACATCCAGTCCATATTTGCTCTTATAATAACCTCCACATGGGGAAGTAGGAGCTCAGTTGTTAAGGCTCTGGGTCAGTGATCCAAAAGTTGTGGGTTCTGCCACTTGTGGGCCATTGATGCCCTTAGCCCTCTCTGCTTCAGGGCCGTTATATCATGGATGACACTAAGCTCTGACCCCAGCTGACACCAACACCTCTGGGATATGCAAAGAAAAAATTTTACTGTCATGTAATGTACATGTGACAAGTAAAAAGCCCCTTTACCCCCTTACCACTCTTCTGTAAAAATGTTGCACCAGATGTTGGAGTGTTCTTGTGGAGCCACAGGGGATTTAGTAAACTCAGGCACTGATGTAGGTGAGGTGAGGAGGCCTGGGTTGCTGTAAGTGTTTAAGTTCATCCCAAATGTGTTCAATAGGGTTGAGTTTAAAGCTCTATAGCAGGCCACTCAAGGTCTTTCACTCCAAACCATTTAAAGCATATTTTCCTGTAGCTGGCTTTGTGCACAGGAGCATTGCCATGCTGGACCATGCAGGTTTGGGAAATCTAAGTGAAGGGAAAATACCGCATCCAAATATATCATATACAATTGTGTTTCTCCAACCGTGTTGTGACAGTTTGTGGAAGAATCACACATGGCTGGAAAAGTCAGGTGTCCCAATACTTTTGTCACATGTAGCGTGTATCAGTGTCTGATGCTGTTACAAATAGGAAAGTGCGCAATTGGATTTGGAAAAGATTTAGACTATATATATATATATATATATATATATATATATATATATATATATATATATATATATATATATAATTTATTTTACATTTTATTTCACTTTCTCTTGCTGTTTTATGCCCTGCTTTCAGAACCGGGACTTTTTTAAACCAGCCGCATGCAACATATAAAACCTCAGTAAACGCCTCTCTTTACTCTATACCACGCTGCCTTGCAATTCACAGAGTAAACACTCTCCCTTCTGTAGATTACATCCTGCCAGACTTTTCACAATCCATTAGGCTCTGGAGGAACATCAGAGAGCAGTGGAGATGGGCTGGAATTCCAGCTGGACGCAGATGTCTACTTCTCAAAGTGAAGGTAGGGGGTAGTGCACATGACCTGAAATCTGACAATTAGCATCCACCATGTGACATCTCTCACTAGGTTTGCTTGAAAGAGTCCAAAAAACAGCCCATACCATTGCTTTCAAAACATCAGGATGAAAAAAAAAACTTTGAGTGAAGAGTTTGTGCTGTTTCATGCCTGGGAGTTTTTTTTTATTCAACAGATGTAAGATAGACAGCAGGAAAATACAAATTTGCTCAATGGTGGGTAAGGTCTCCCTGCTCATAAGCAGACGCTTAGCAGGTGGGTTATTGACACTATTGCATCTTCTTACAGGTTCTCTGGTCTCCCCGCTCTATTCGGGGTCAGAGCTCACTCGACCCAGAGTGTGGCAGCCTCTAAGGCTTGGTCTTCTGGAGTGTCCCTCCAAGACCTCTGTGGTACTGTTCTTGATGTGATCTGATGATCTGATCTTCCCATCACTACAAAATACTTTACAAATATAATTTTTTTTCCAGATAGCATTATTAATACGAGAAATTTTAGCACACAGTTGTCTTACTACTAACGTCCACAATAGAATTGCTGGCAAGAGTGTGTGTCTGTGTGTGTGTGTGTGTGTGTGTGTGTGTGTGTGTGTGTGTGTGTGTGTGTGTGTGTATTTATTCTGCATGGGTCCTTTGATGCATCATCTTTTATCCTCTTCATCTTGGATGTTTTCTGTAGTTAAAAAAGACCAAAGAAAATGATCTTTGTGTTTGTGTGAATCTTTAAATACAGCTCTTTAAAATGCTCGAATGCTCGATCCCACTCACCATAGAAATCATAGAGCTGATCAGCTACAGCAGCATCTGATCAATACTCCAAACACAATGCAGTGTGCTGTAGCCCATTTCTCTCCCGCTCGCAATTGGGTGTTCTGCGTAATTGTTTACGCTGCGTAATATCCAATTTGGGTTAAATGACGTGGAAGAGGAGGGCTTGCGGTGAGTTAATAGAGACACGTTGTGTTTGTGTTAGGCTAAAGGTGCACACACGCTAATGTCATGCAAAAACACGCTTGTGCTGGGTGAGGTCAGAGACACCTGCATTCCTGCATGACCTGCGTCGTGTTGGGCTAACTGTGCATGTGTGTGTGTGTGTGTGTGTGTGTGTGTGTGTGTGTGTGTGTGTGTGTGTGTGTGTGAGCAGGATTATTAAATGCAAAGAAAAAAGGTGTGATGATTTCTGATTGACTCATGGTCAAAACCAAAGGAATATCCATGCAAATCATTTTCCACAATTTTCCACAGAAATCTAAATGAACTGTATCGAACAAGATTACCAGCTTCCAGATTTGTGCTGGAAGCTGGTAACGGAGGTACAGAATATCTCACCCCCCATAAAATAATTCCCATTACGCTGATTGAGTTTATTCTTTTTAATGTAATTTTTAAAGCACTAAAAATGATAAAAATGCTATGTCAATAATCAACAAGTTCAGCTCAGTAATATAGTTGGCAAGTTACAGATGTTTAGCTGCCATTCATGTTTACTTTCATGGATATGCTAGCCAAATAGCTACCAAAGTAGAATTATCTATCTATCTATCTATCTATCTATCTATCTATCTATCTATCTATCTATCTATCTATCTATCTATCTATCTATCTATCTATCTATCTATCTATCTATCTATCTATCTATGTCTGCATTTGTACATTTACATTAATTCTTATTAAGATCGAAATACTTCGTTACTGTACTTAAATATATTTCTCCGGTATCAGTACTTTACTTCACTATTTTTTTACTTTAACTCATGACATTTTTACACAAATATCTGTGCTTTCCACTTCTTACATTTTTAAACCCGGCTTGTTACTTTAGTTTTAATCTATTTGGTGACGTGATCAATATTTTTTCGTCTCATTGAACGCCATTTTCAGCCCATGTCATTGCATGGCTTTTTCAGCCTACTGGTTTATCATTTCACACACCACAGTGAGCAAGGCAGAAGGCAATAAGAAGTTTGTGGTTAACGTGAATGAGACAGAGGGAGTCTGTGATGTAAACATGACTGAAAACAGACACATTCCTGATCACCTGATCATCATCTTTTTTCTCTTCTTGTGTTTTATATGGTGTTTGTTCAGTCTGGATACATTCATTAGATAATATTTGAAATTATTTTGTATTAATATATTAATATGATGTGAGGTCCAGTTACCAGCATGACACTAAAACAGGTAGTAATGGTTACTGTTTACTTAAATACAGAGCCCAAGCTTCTTTTCTTTAACTTGAGCGAAAAGGTTTAGTCACTACTTCAACTTTTACCCGAGTATTTTAAAACATGAGTATCTGTACTTTTACTTGAGTGAAAGTAAATCAATCTATCTATCTATCTATCTATCTATCTATCTATCTATCTATCTATCTATCTATCTATCTATCTATCTATCTATCTATCTATCTATCTATCTATCTATCTATCTATCTATCTATCTATCTATCTATCTATCTAAATGTCTGTCTCGATGGATGGATGGATGGATGGATTGCCAAAAGTATTCACTCACCCATCCAAATCATTGAATTCAGGTGTTCCGATCACTTCCATGGTTATAGGTGTATAAAATCAAGCACCTGGGCATGCAGAACACTTCCACAAACATTTGTAAAAGAATGGGTCGCTCTCAGGAGCTCAGTCAATTCCAGCATGGTACCGTGATGCCACCTGAGCGATAAGTCCAGTCGTGAAATTTCCTCCCTACTAAATATTTCACAGTCAACTGTTAGTGTTCTTATAACAAGTGGAATAAGTGGAAGAGATTGGCCAGAAACTCAGCCACGAAGTGGTAGGCCACATAAAATCACAGAGCAGGTCAGCAGATGCTGAGACACATAGTGCACAGAGGTCGCCAACTTTCTGCAGAGTCAATAGCCACATACCTCCAAACTCAATGCGGCCTTCAGATTAGCTCAAGGACAGTACGTCGAGGTCGAGCAGCTGCATCCAAGCCTTACATCACCACGTGCAATGCAAAGCATCGGATGCAGTGTTGTAAAGCACGGCACCACTAGACTCTACAGTGGAGACATGTTCTCTGGAGTGACGAATCACGCTTTTAATTATTAAAACTATAAGTATATTAGCGCATCTAATGTAGGTATCCACATGAGTAATTTTAGCCAGTGAGTAAGCACCTATAATGTCAGTATGTTCATTACATGCCAATATCATCTGGCTTCTGATAAAAGTTTTGTTATTAGCATGTAAAGTCATAATACCTCCAGATCAGAATAGTTTGTTGTTGTGTCTGATGTTGCTGCAGAAATGAATCAATACTTCTACAACAAAGACCTTTTCTTGTCGCAGTACAAAACTAAATCATCTGACACCAAACATGTTTCACGATCAGCTACAATCAGTTAGAGAGAAATCCACAAAATGTAGCAGGTTTAAAGACTCTGGAGGTTGAATCTTTTTTTATCCTGCACCTGGCCCATCGTTGGTCAGACACTGGGGTTGATGATGGAGGGATGGTGTGTTTGGGGGGATTTGGAGGGAGGGGTGCAGTGCATCCAGACCTCCTGAAGAGGATTAGCATCTCCCAGCATGCACAGAGAGGAAGTGGAGAGAACACCTGCCATGGTGTCAATAGAGTGCAGGAAAATCATGGCAATCACTCCCAGCATGCCTCTGTTCAGGGCGGAGGGGCAGGAAGGGGGGCAGAGAGAGAGAGAGAGAGAGAGAGAGAGAGAGAGAGAGAGAGAGAGAGAGAGAGAGAGAGAGAGAGAAGAACATTCAGTATTGAAGTGTACTAAACATACAGAAATGAATAAAAGATATAAATAGAGACAGATATGAAAAAAAGATGAATTGTCAATTTGTTTGCCAAAAAGGTTGGAAAATTTGTTGGACTATGGCGTGCACTTGGGACTCAAATTCAGGATGTTTTTTTCACTTTCAATAAGCTCCTGAGACAAACGTGGGCAAATGTATTTAACATGAACGTACAGCATTCATTTGTTCATCCATAGTAAATGCCGAGTAGTGATGGGTCTTTCATGAACAATTCGTTATTTTATCTGAGTCTTTAATGTGAGTAGTCTCAAAAAGTGTTTTGTAAGTTTTTTGAGCAAGGCACCGCTAAATCTGTGTAGGGTATGCACTGGAAACAGAATTGAGTAGTTTTCCTCTTGACTTTTCTAGTCCGAGTCGTTTGTTCTTGTATCATGTAACCCTCATATACGCTATGCAGTGCATTATACAGGAAACCAAATGTCTCTAGGTTATGTATGTAAACCTAGTTCCATAAGGGAACGAGACCCTGCATCACAACGCTTTGGGAACGCTTCCGCGTTGTCCACGCTCAGAATCACGTATGTAATCTGTCCAATGGAAGGCGTGGCGTCACCAGCGGGGTGACGTCATGACCAGGAAGCTATAAAAAGCACATGGAGTGTGGCAAGGGGACGCAGCCTCTCATTCCCTCAGGGAACTAGAATTACATACGTGACCTAGAGACGTCCCCTTTCAGGAACTGTTGCTGTGTCGCAACGCTTTGGGAACGAGAGTCCAATACCGCCAGACTGACCAGTCCCTGACTAGTGTGTATGGACACAGCTATGTCGAAGGACAGGGGAGCCAGGAGTGGCACAGAGGTCAAGTTTATAGAACCTGACAACCATATAATAACCTAATGTCTATAGGAAGGGCCCCATCTACTATAGCACATCAATTGCCTCAGAGGTCACCATGTGCTGATCCATTTGGACAACACCCTGGTGGTCTAAACGGATCAGCACATAGTGACCTCTGAGGTACGAGAGGAAATGCTTCAGAGCCAGAAGCACAGTCAGCATCTTTAGGCAATTGATGTGCCATAGTAGATGGGGCCCTTCCCATAGACCTTAGGTTATTATTAGGTTATTATTAATATAAGCATTACCTGACTCCCAGCCTAGAGGTAGGAACTTGGGATCTCTACAAACATCTAAGGCATGTAGGCATTGCAAACTTGATAATACAGAGGGGATTCCTCTTCCTTGAGAACCCGTTGGGCCTGAGCCACCACTGAAGGGGTCTCATGTGCAGGAGGCCAAGTGGAATCACATTGGATGCTGCAGATATGAGCCCGAGCAGTCTCTGGAACAGCTTGACTGTGAGTGTCTGACCTTACTGACAGCCGTAAGGATGGACGCAATGCAGGCAGGAGAAAGATGCGCACACATAGCAGTTGGTTAACATATGACACCTAAATAAGTGGTTCTCTGTAATGGACAAAAAACACGCTTCTTGCCATTCAGCTGAAACCCCAGCTCCTTCATGTAAACAAGAACAACATCTCGATGCCGGACCGTTAGCTGCTTTGTTTGAGCTAATATCAACCAATCGTCAAGATAGATCAGAATGCGGATGCCCTGGAGTCTCAGCAGAGCCAGAGCCGCATCTATATACTTTGTAAAGGTGCGGGTAAGAGTGCAAGGCCGAATGGAAGGACTCGATATTGGTAAGCTTCAGCACCAAAAGCAAACCACAGGAACTTCCTGTGTGAAGGAAAGATAAATACATGGAAGTAAGCATCCAAAGTTTTGTTGATGCAGCTCCAGTTCCTGAAAAAGAAACTCCTGACACTAACTTGCCACATCACCCATGGCCTTACTTGACCTCATCATAATTTGAATAGATATCAATCAGTGTTTGACTAATTAATGTAATACTATTAATAGATTGGTGTGCTAAAAGTTACATTACATAAACTGAGTTGATTAAGCAGAGTCTTGTTTCAAAAATTATAATGGGAGCACTTTTACTTTTACTGGAGTAATATTTTACCTAGTGTACTCTACTTCAACTCAAGTACATGGTTTGTGTACTTCATCCACCACTGCTGAACACCATATACTGAAGCTACTATATAGAAGCTACTGTAGGCACTAATTGAGACAAGCTCTATGTCCT